>NW_027448322.1:269270-335072 GCF_038048845.1 Mixophyes fleayi
TGTGTGAGATCTGATCTAGCGGGAGGATCAGGTGTGAGATCTGATCTAGCGGGAGGATCGGTGTGAGATCTGATCTAGCGGGAGGCTCGGTGTGAGATCTGATCTAGCGGGAGGCTCGGTGAGAGATCTGATATAACGGGTGGCTCGGTGAGAGATCTGATCTAGCGGGTGGCTCGGTGTGAGATCTGATATAGCGGGAGGCTCGGTGTGAGATCTGATATAGCGGGAGGCTCGGTGTGAGATCTGATAAAGCGGGAGGCTCGGTGTGAGATCTGATATAGCGGGAGGCTCGGTGTGAGATCTGATATAACGGGTGGCTCGGTGTGAGATCTGATCTAGCGGGTGGCTCGGTGTGGATCTGATCTAGCGGGAGGCTCGGTGTGAGATCTGATCTAGCGGGAGGCTCGGTGTGAGATCTGATCTAGCGGGAGGCTCGGTGTGAGATCTGATATAGCGGGTGGCTCGGTGTGAGATCTGATATAGCGGGAGGCTCGGTGTGAGATCTGATATAGCGGGTGGCTCGGTGTGAGATCTGATATAGCGGGTGGCTCGGTGTGAGATCTGATATAGCGGGTGGCTCGGTGTGAGATCTGATATAGCGGAGGCTCGGTGTGAGATCTGATATAGCGGGTGGCTCGGTGTGAGATCTGATATAGCGGGTGGCTCGGTGTGAGATCTGATATAGCGGGTGGCTCGGTGTGAGATCTGATATAGCGGGTGGCTCGGTGTGAGATCTGATATAGCGGGTGGCTCGGTGTGAGATCTGATATAGCGGGTGGCTCGGTGTGAGATCTGATATAGCGGGAGGCTCGGTGTGAGATCTGATATAGCGGGTGGCTCGGTGTGAGATCTGATATAGCGGGTGGCTCGGTGTGAGATCTGATATAGCGGGAGGCTCGGTGTGAGATCTGATATAGAGCGGGAGGCTCGGTGTGAGATCTGATATAACGGGAGGCTCGGTGTGAGATCTAATATAACGGGAGGCTCGGTGTGAGATCTGATATAGCGGGAGGCTCGGTGTGAGATCTGATATAGCGGGTGGCTCGGTGTGAGATCTGATATAGCGGGAGGCTCGGTGTGAGATCTGATATAGCGGGAGGCTCGGTGCGAGATCTGATATAGCGGGAGGCTCGGTGTACAATGAAGTGGGGGTTACTGAATATACATTTATTATGGTATTACAGTGATCTTTGGTCCAATAACCTGATTATTCTCGCTCTGTGGTGGGTCTCAGATTCCCGGGATTTGCTGTTCTCCATTTCTGATCCATTTTCTTAGCTTGATGAGTGCAGGATGTAGCAGCTGGACCTGTGGGGAAAAATAAGTCTGTTATATAGCTATAGATGTACTAGCAATGGCTGAGTGTCCACTTCTGTGCCTCTGCGAGGCCGATATCTCCTGGAGAAATAGGGTTATAATATCGGTGGCCTCTCTCTTCCCGGTGACGGGGGTGCCCCGGGTGGCCCCTCTCTCTTCCTGGTGACGAGGGGGGTGCCCCGGGTGGCCCCTCTCTCTTCCTGGTGACGAGGGGGGGTGCCCCGGGTGGCCCCTCTCTCTTCCTGGTGACGAGGGGGGTGCCCCGGGTGGCCCCTCTCTCTTCCTGGTGACGAGGGGGGGTGCCCCGGGTGGCCCCTCTCTCTTCCCGGTGATGGGGGGGGGGCGCCCCGGGTTGCCCCTCTCTCTTCCCGGTGACGGGTGGGGGTGCCCCGGGTGGCCCCTCTCTCTTCCCGGTGACGGGTGGGGGGCCCCAGGTGGCCCCTCTCTCTTCCCGGTGACGGGTGGGGGTGCCCCGGGTGGCCCCTCTCTCTTCCCGGTGACGGGTGGGGGGCCCCGGGTGGCCCCTCTCTCTTCCCGGTGACGGGGGGGGGGCGCCCCGGGTGGCCCCTCTCTCTTCCCGGTGACGGGGGGGGGCGCCCCGGGTGGCCCCTCTCTCTTCCCGGTGACGGGTGGGGGGTGCCCCGGGTGGCCCCTCTCTCTTCCCGGTGACGGGTGGGGGGCCCCGGGTGGCCCCTCTCTCTTCCCGGTGACGGGTGGGGGTGCCCCGGGTGGCCCCTCTCTCTTCCCGGTGACTGGGGGGGGGCTCCAGGTGGCCCCTTTCTCTTCCCGGGACTAGAATGTAGATATAGTGGTATAATAGTGATTCCTAGGTCTAATGAAGCAGTAATATTGGGGAGGAGAGGACACATTCCTGGGAAAGTAGCGGTTTCCTGCCCAGTTATTGCCAGGTCTGTACATATCCGATATCGGGTGACAGGTCGGTGAGATGACGTCATGTTCTTGTGAAATCTTCTATTTTTAGTACTTATTAGGTTAGAGAGACATTGAGATGAGATCTGCTGGTGAGTTCTGTGTCTCGCCACTAGAGGGCAGAAGGGAATCTCTGTCCACATGCAGTGGATGTATTTATAATTGCAGGAAGCAGAGGGGCTGGAACGGAGGACAGAGCCGCATACGTAATCCTGGAGAACTGACCCTAAAAACCGCTTGACAGAGGAGAACGAGAGCGCTCTGGGCCAGGAGGAGGCTGCCGCTGAGCGGACACGTGTGTTGGACTAATAGCAGAGTGCAGTGTGGGTATAACAGCGCCACTAAATATCCTGACGCGGGCACTACCCCCAAAATGATTATTGATGGTAAAATGCGTCTCCAAAATATTCCGGACTACAGGGAACACCCCAAAATCATGGGTGGTAAAGTGCACCCTAAAAATAATACGGATGGTGGGCAGAGCACCACTGACAGTCAGGGGATGTGAGGTGCAGAGCACACTGACAGCCGGAGAGATGTGATGGGAGGTGCAGAGCACACTGACAGCCGGGGAGGTGCAGGGCACACTGACAGCCAGGGGTGATGGGAGGTGCAGAGCACACTGACATGGTGCAGAGTACACTGACAGCCAGGGGTGATGGGAGGTGCAGAGCACACTGACATGGTGCAGAGCACACTGACAGTTGGGGAGGTGCAGAGCACACTGACAGCCAGGGGTGATGGGAGGTGCAGAGCACACTGAGATGGTGCAGAGCACACTGACAGCTGGGGAGGTGCAGAGCACACTGACAGCCGGGAGAGATGTGATGGGAGGTGCAGAGCACACTGACAGCCGGGGAGGTGCAGAGCACACTGACAGCCGGGAGAGATGTGATGGGAGGTGCAGAGCACACTGACATGGTGCAGAGTACACTGACAGCCAGGGGTGATGGGAGGTGCAGAGCACACTGACATGGTGCAGAGCACACTGACAGCCGGGGAGGTGCAGAGCACACTGACAGCTGGGGAGGTGCAGAGCACACTGACATGGTGCAGAGTACACTGACAGCCAGGGGTGATGGGAGGTGCAGAGCACACTGACATGGTGCAGAGCACACTGACAGCCGGGGAGGTGCAGAGCACACTGACAGCTGGGGAGGTGCAGAGCACACTGACATGGTGCAGAGTACACTGACAGCCAGGGGTGATGGGAGGTGCAGAGCACACTGACATGGTGCAGAGCACACTGACAGCCGGGGAGGTGCAGAGCACACTGACATGGTGCAGAGCACACTGACAGCCGGGGAGGTGCAGAGCACACTGACAGCCGGGAGAGATGTGATGGGAGGTGCAGAGCACACTGACATGGTGCAGAGTACACTGACAGCCAGGGGTGATGGGAGGTGCAGAGCACACTGACATGGTGCAGAGCACACTGACAGCTGGGGAAGTGCAGAGCACACTGAGATGGTGCAGAGCACACTGACAGCCGGGAGGTGCAGAGCACACTGACATGGTGCAGAGTACACTGACAGCCAGGGGTGATGGGAGGTGCAGAGCACACTGACATGGTGCAGAGCACACTGACAGCTGGGGAAGTGCAGAGCACACTGAGATGGTGCAGAGCACACTGACAGCCGGGGAGGTGCAGAGCACACTGACAGCCGGGGAGGTGCAGAGCACACTGACAGCCAGGGGTGATGGGAGGTGCAGAGCACACTGACAGCCAAGGGTGATGGGAGGTGCAGAGCACACTGACATGGTGCAGAGCACACTGACAGCTGGGGAGGTGCAGAGCACACTGACAGCTGGGGAGGTGCAGAGCACACTGACAGCCAGGAGAGATGTGATGGGAGGTGCAGAGCACACTGACATGGTGCAGAGCACACTGACAGCTGGGGAGGTGCAGAGCACACTGACAGTTGGGGACTCTCCATTTCCTCCTTTGTATAGTTTCCGCTGAGCGGATTTTCTGTCTGCAGTAAGCGGCCCCCAGGGACCCATCACTCCCGCTCACTGCAAGGTGTGCAGATTACTCAGTGTGGCCGCGTGCAGCACACACGCTCCTGCAGCATTAACCCTCTGCTGGCCGTGTGAGACTCAGCAGTACAGATAGACTTGTTATGAGATGGACATATGATCATTTCCTTTACATTCCCAGCTCTGGGAGGTTTCTGTATTCAGTCGCAGTGATTGTAAGAGAGTGGACTGTCTGACCATACGTAACACCTGTGTTAAGATCATCCACAGATCTTTGAACATATCCCCCTGGCTAGTGGTGAGTTTACCCATCACTTGGAGTCACAGGGTATGTTATTGTCACCATATACAATACAAGGTCATAAGTATGTGGATGCCCATTCTACTTACTGGTTTGGCCCATTGCTAAGAGGTACATCCAGCTCCCAGCCAGGCAGTCTCACTTGTCACATTGGCAGTAGAATGAGTCGTACTGAGGAGCTCAGTGACTCGTAAGGCTGCCACCTGTCCAACAAGGCAACTTGTAAGCGCTGTTATTGTGAATGGGAAATGTCTGAGAAACGGCTCATCCACAAAGAGATAGGCCACACAAGCTCACAGAATGTCCCGCCAAGTGCTGAAGCGCGCAGCGCTTAAATATCGTCTGTCTATGGTCGCTACCGAGTTCCAAACTGTCTCTGGGAGCAACGTTGGCACAAGAGCTGTTAGTCATAGAAACCCATTCCATGAAGATCTTGACGAAGCAAAACCACCTGCACAATGCTGCAGATCAATGTGCACAATGTCAATTAGAGGGGTGTAAAGCTCCCATCATTGGACTGTGGAATCATGGTCTTTGGAGTGACAGATCACCCTTCATCTGGATGCTAGGAGAGCACTTCCTAGCAGAATGTGTACTATCGATTGTAACGTTTGGTGGAGGAGGAATAATGGCCTGGCCTATTACTATCTTAATGCTAGAGTATACAATGCCTTTCCAGGGAATATATATCACTGGTTGCAGAGGCCATGCTCCTGATTACTGGCCTAGAACGTTACCTCTCCTCTTCTCCTACCACCGCCTCACACTCACAGGTCTTCACCAGCGCTGCTCCCACTGTGCACAAGAACCCTCTTTGCAATGTAGATGATCTTCACCCGGATTATGTCTGGGATAGGACAAAATGTTCCAGCAATTTTGGTAGTGGTCATTCCATGGGTGGAAAGCTGGGAGGCCGATAATCTCAGCAGAAACAACATGTTCCTTTTTATTAGTATATTTAAAATTCATTAATGAACACACGTCCACAATAGGGTGAAATATGAAAATCAAAGATAAATAGTGAATTAATATAATAATAATCTAGATATAATATAATAATGTGCCGGGGGTCAGATACTAACAATTATCAGAATGAATGAAGTTTGACGTATTTACAGCTAAGATGAAAAGCTGTCAGTTTGTGGAGTAGCTCAGATGGTCAGGGAAGGGGAGATGTTGGATATAATCCTGCACCCTCCTTGGACTATACGCTGATTTAGGTTACAGCGTGTCATTCATATCTAGTATATTAATGAATCGGTGCTCACTATTCTCTTATGTACGTGTGTGATCACCCCACTAAGATAATTTAATCACTACTGATATTGGGAGTAAATATACTAATATGTGCTGGGGTCAGACTAGCAGTAATTACAGAATGACAGCATTTGATTAACGTATTTTCAGTAAAGATGAGAGGTTCAGACAGACAAGGAAACCAGGATGGTTTTGGATAAACTGAGGGTTTGAGAATATCTGCCCTCTGTTTTCTTTCAGGAGAGACCAGCACTTTCCTCTTCTTCTGGAGAGTGACGCAGTTTTGAGCCCTGTTCGGTCCTTCTTTAGCCTTTTGGGACTTGAATGAGTTTGAAGACTTTGTTGCCGGCTTCCTTTGAACCACTGGATTCTGCGGATCCCAAGTTCTCAAATAGAAGACGGTTTTCATTTGGTCATTTGTACAGCCTGGAGGGTGTCTGAGTTGGAGCCTCTGTCTGCAGATCTCCCCAACTCATTTTGGGTTTTTTTTTGAGGACTTCTTTGAACACTATGGTATCAGCCTATGGTGGTTTCTAAGTTACACTTGAATCAGGTTCTCTTCACGACATTGTCGGGGCATGAAGGATATATGTGAGTAGACGGATGATCTTCTGATCGTGCCTCTGAGAGGTTGGTCCGCGCTGAAACAGACTAGCTGGGTGGATCCCTCCTGTGATTTGTCAGACTGGTATAGGAGCTGGGAAACCCGCTCCTTTAATGGAAAGGTGTATTCTACCAGCTAGGACCACACGGCCCTTGGTTCATACATGCATCCACGGGCGCCAGCTCTGGTTAGAAGGCGCTACTCACCCATTCTGTGACCGTGTCCATCTGGGGGACTGCTTTGTTATGTTCCCATGGTTCAGTGTTCCCCAATTGTATGAATGAGGGGAAAAAACAGAATTGTATACTTCTATTAAATCCTTTTCTCTGAACTCGTTGGGGACACTGAGCACCCCCTCTTCTTCACTCTAGTTCTCGTGCTTTTCTGGGGGATTGTTGTTTTCTTCTGTCCTGTGGGGTTTGGTTGTAGATGTAACTGAGTTCCTTCTAGGACGGGTATACAGCGGAAGGAGGAGCTTATATAACCTGTAGATTTTAAATTGCCAGCGTCTTAATGGTGGCTCTATATCCCCCACGTCCAGCGTCCTGATGGTGGCTCTATATCCCCCACGTCCAGCGTCCTGATGGGGGCTCTATATCCCCCACGTCCAGCGTCCTGATGGTGGCTCTATATCCCCCACGTCCAGCGTCCTGATGGTGGCTCTATATCCCCCCACGTCCAGCGTCCTGATGGGGGCTGTATATCCCCCACGTCCAGCGTCCTGATGGTGGCTGTATATCCCCCACGTCCAGCGTCCTGATGGTGGCTGTATATCCCCCACGTCCAGCGTCCTGATGGTGGCTCTATATCCCCCACGTCCAGCGTCCTGATGGTGGCTCTATATCCCCCCACGTCCAGCGTCCTGATGGGGGCTCTATATCCCCCCACGTCCAGCGTCCTGATGGGGGCTCTATATCCCCCCACGTCCAGCGTCCTGATGGGGGCTGTATATCCCCCACGTCCAGCGTCCTGATGGGGGCTCTATATCCCCCACGTCCAGCGTCCTGATGGTGGCTCTATATCCCCCACGTCCAGCGTCCTGATGGTGGCTCTATATCCCCCACGTCCAGCGTCCTGATGGTGGCTCTATATCCCCCACGTCCAGCGTCCTGATGGTGGCTCTATATCCCCCCACGTCCAGCGTCCTGATGGGGGCTGTATATCCCCCACGTCCAGCGTCCTGATGGTGGCTCTATATCCCCCACGTCCAGCGTCCTGATGGTGGCTCTATATCCCCCACCTCCAGCGTCCTGATGGGGGCTCTATATCCCCCACGTCCAGCGTCCTGATGGTGGCTCTATATCCCCCACGTCCAGCGTCCTGATGGTGGCTCTATATCCCCCACGTCCAGCGTCCTGATGGTGTCTCTATATCCCCCACGTCCAGCGTCCTGATGGTGGCTCTATATCCCCCACGTCAGCGTCCTGATGGGGGCTGTATATCCCCCACGTCCAGCGTCCTGATGGTGGCTCTATATCCCCCACGTCCAGCGTCCTGATGGTGGCTCTATATCCCCCACGTCCAGCGTCCTGATGGTGGCTCTATATCCCCCACGTCCAGCGTCCTGATGGTGGCTCTATATCCCCCACGTCCAGCGTCCTGATGGTGGCTCTATATCCCCCACGTCCAGCGTCCTGATGGTGGCTCTATATCCCCCCACGTCCAGCGTCCTGATGGGGGCTCTATATCCCCCACCTCCAGCGTCCTGATGGTGGCTCTATATCCCCCACGTCCAGCGTCCTGATGGTGGCTCTATATCCCCCACCTCCAGCGTCCTGATGGGGGCTCTATATCCCCCACCTCCAGCGTCCTGATGGGGGCTCTATATCCCCCACCTCCAGCGTCCTGATGGGGGCTCTATATCCCCCACCTCCAGCGTCCTGATGGGGGCTCTATATCCCCCACGTCCAGCGTCCTGATGGTGGCTCTATATCCCCCACCTCCAGCGTCCTGATGGGGGCTCTATATCCCCCACCTCCAGCGTCCTGATGGGGGCTCTATATCCCCCACCTCCAGCGTCCTGATGGGGGCTCTATATCCCCACCTCCAGCGTCCTGATGGGGGCTCTATATCCCCCACCTCCAGCGTCCTGATGGTGGCTCTATATCCCCCACCTCCAGCGTCCTGATGGGGGCTCTATATCCCCCACCTCCAGCGTCCTGATGGTGGCTCTATATCCCCCCACGTCCAGCGTCCTGATGGGGGCTCTATATCCCCCACGTCCAGCGTCCTGATGGTGGCTCTATATCCCCCACGTCCAGCGTCCTGATGGTGGCTCTATATCCCCCACGTCCAGCGTCCTTCGAATAATGGATTCATAGAAAAGGATTTAACGTAAATATGAGAATCCTATAATTATGTACAAGCTGCATCAATTCTCCTGTAGGATAGCTCCTTGTTTATTTGTGCTCCTTGTTTATTTGTGCTCTTTCCACACTTTTCCTTGTGCTATTTAGACCACACCCACTTTACGTAAATATATATATTTTTCATAATAATAATAAAGACAGAGAAACCTGATTGTAAAGCAATCTGCAGTGTAATAAGCCTCCCGCAATTGTCATGGTAGGCAGTCGCCCTCTGTTAGCTGGAGATACTACCATGTTGGAGGCATCACCGATAAAGCTACTGGTTGGTTTGGTGATGACTCTGAGGACATGGGAGTAACAAATACTATGTGTGGTCTGCTCCATTATGTATCACAAGGACACGTGACATGGCCATTACAAGACCACTAAGCCTAAAATACATATCGCCTTTCGTGAAACAGTCATCCATGTGAAAGTGCCCGTACTGTGACCGTGTCCTTCTATAGGAATTACGAACCGTTCAGTAGGGATCAGGGGCGGGAGGTCGGCTGTGTCCCTTCAGTAGGGATCAGGGACGGGAGGTCGGCTGTGTCCCTTCAGTAGGGATCAGGGACGGGAGGTCGGCTGTGTCCCTTCAGTAGGGATCAGGGGCGGGAGGTCGGCTGTGTCCCTTCAGTAGGGATCAGGGGCGGGAGGTCGGCTGTGTCCCTTCAGTAGGGATCAGGGGCGGGAGGTCGGCTGTGTCCCTTCAGTAGGGATCAGGGGCGGGAGGTCGGCTGTGTTTGGGGGAAATACATTCTCAATCCCCCCCCCCCCCCTTTTTCCCTCCATGATTACAAATTTTATCTTGATTTTATTCAGTTCTGATTGATTCCTGTAGAACATGTTCGTATGTAATGTTATATAACATGTGAATGTTACTAGTACATACTTTACATGTCTTGTATTTTAATGCCCCTCATGTAGTCATATGATTTTACAAACCTCTTTTTGATTCCATGACCTGCATTCCTATATATAACAATAATCCCTGTACACAGGACATGACGCTGAAGCTGTGCCTTATAAGAAGCATCTCCATGATGGGACTGGCCATTTCTAACAGCTCACAGGCCGGATTCTTCCAATTTAGCCGCAAGTCGGAGCTGATTTCTCAATTAGTGGTGAGTACAGAAAATGTAGGGCAAGTGTAGAACGGAATGCGGGTCAGGTCTGGGTATAGAGTGGGATGCGGGTCAGGTGATGGTTCAGAAAGGGATGAGGGTCAGATGATGGTTTGGAAAGGGATGAAGGTCAGGTCTGGGTATAGAGCGGGATGCGGGTCAGGTGATGGTTCAGAAAGGGATGAAGGTCAGGTCTGGGCATAGAGAGGGATGCGGGATGAGGGTCAGGTGATGGTTCAGAAAGGGATGAAGGTCAGGTCTGGGTATAGAGAGGGATGCGGGATGAGGGTCAGGTCTGGGTATAGAGCGGGATGCGGGTCAGGTGATGGTTCAGAAAGGGATGAAGGTCAGGTCTGGGTGTAGAGAGGGATGCGGGTCAGGTGACAGCGTAGAGCGGGATGAGGGTCAGGTCTGGGTATAGAGCGGGATGTGCACCTTTTTAAACTTAATCTTTTTCAGGAGTTTCTGAAGCTGGAGCCGGTGGACTGCCTAAAATCCGGTCTACGTCACAGCGCACTTGTTGCCTGTTCTTACCTGGTGTATCCTCTATTACAAGTAGAGCAAAATGTCTTCTTAAACAGAGGTCCAAATAATTGTTTGTTATTATCATAGTGCTGAGTGTGTTCTTAGACCATCTCAGAATTATAATCCCACCACAGGGTCTCTAGTAAATACATTTTCCCATTCTATATGGTCTATAAAGTGCAATCTTCTTAATGTACGTTCAGTAAACTGGAACTCCTCTAAATGACACAAACAAGACGGAGTTGATTAATACGGCTTTGTCCAGCGTCTTCCCTCTACCTCCTATGGGCATCGAGGACGTGGGGAAACTGCACAAAGAGGTAGGTCCAGGGCGTGCTCCGTTGCCTCCTCTTGTATCTTGGTTCTGCTACTTGTTGTCCTCCTGTCGATGTGTCTGTCTGTTTTTGTTTTTTGTGTTTTTTTTAGTTCTATATCTTGTTCTTGGTTTTATTTCTCTCCATTTCTAGATTTGGTGTTGGTGGAAGTAGGTCTAGGTGGGAGGTCCAGACTTAGAAGTGCTGGTACCGATGGGCGCTGAGCCCCCTGGTGTAGACTAGATGATAGAGGCTGGGCGTTAGTAGCCCATGCAATGTATGACATCACTACCTTCTAGTGACCGTAGATTATCAGTAAGAGCTGCTTGTTCTGTGACCAGTATATTAAAGCGCAGTGCGTCACTGCGTCAGCGCTCTCCCAGTCGCAGTAGTCAGTAACAAGTGTTTGCTGAACCCTCGTAAGAGCGGTGGAGCGGAGTCTGTCTACCCAATGGGCACAACTGCAGGTTCTCCCCGCTGTGTCCTGGTATCTGGGTGGGTCTGGCGGTGTATACTATTGGTAGACAGTGATGGAATATGAATGCACTCTGTGTTGGATAATTGGAGGTTATAAATAAAATCTATAAACTGGTCCTTTCCTCTGTGTGCTGCGTGTTCTGTAAAGTCATAATAATGAACTGGCCCTTTTTCCATGTGTCCTTGTCGGGCAGGATTGTGGGGCCCACCAGTGGATTCCTGGTAATATTAATGAGCTGCCTGAGTGCCCAATGTCATTAATCTCATGTTCTTACTCTGGAAAAGAACATTTTATTAATATGGCTGAGATCCTGGTTCTAGTTCTGCTTTATATAATCTCAAGTCACGGCTCCTGGAATTTACTTCTCAGTTTTTTCTGGTCTCCAGAATCTCTCTCTGTATTATGATATTTCTATGGGTTTAGGGGCTGAAAACTGATAGGTGTGAAATGCGTCTGCTCACATCTGTTTCCACTCAAACAACTGGCAGTATTTCTATCCAAATGACCTTGATTAGATAAAGTTGAGGGTTGTTTGTATAACAGAATTACTGCATCTTCCTGAACCCTCAGCCGGGTGCAGCTAAGCCGGTCTGTTGCTCTGTTTGCTCATAGACGCTGTATCATGACACCTTGGAGGCTCTGAAGGACCTGCTGAGGGGTCTCCTCCTCTGGAACCTGACTCCTCGGGGACTGCAGGACATTTTCCAGGTTTGTATGAACAGGGTTTTACACTGCGGGGTAAGATTGACAGCCGTCCTTATGTTGTACTTGCACTTTGCAGATCCTGAATCCCTGGATTAAATCCAGCAAGGAGCACGAGCGAGAGCGAGCAATAGACGTGAGCGGTGACCTCCTCGAGTTCTATCTCCAGAAGCTCAATGTCAATGTAAGAATGATTATAACAACTCGCCTCAATTCACCCACTGCTGTATAGACAGTGGTCGCTGGAGCCTGGGGCACTTTCAAAATAAGGGTGGAGTATTAAGCTCCTCCCCCTCCATTACCTCCTATGAGCACAAGGCTCCTCCTGTTGTCACTGAGGGATTTCCTCTGCTGGGGGTTACTGGCCCCCTCCGCCCCAGCTAGTACCCTGGTAACGCGCACCCGAGGTGTGGCAAACAGGTAAGTGGCTCTCTAACCTTTCAGGAGCTGTTTGACTCTGCTGGTGCCCATGGTGGTGGAATACATTCACCAGGAGGGCACAGAGAGTTCCCTAGCCATAAGAACGATGGGTTCATATCTTCATCCCAGGCAGAGGATGGGAGGCCGACCCTTCATCCTGAAGAATGGTCTCTCTGCCCTGAGACTTTCCAGCAGCTGGTATTATGGTGGGGTCAGCCGGACCTCAACGTGATGAGTTCTCCTGGAACACTCCAGCCCATGGATTAGACTGCAGGTATATGAACACCTGTTCCCACCGGCAGCCATGCTTCTGCGGCCATTAAAGGTAGAGAGGGCGTTCCAGTTATTGTCGTGGCTTTGGACTGGCCTAGGAGGTTTTGGTCTACAGTCACCCTCAGCACAGCAAAGGGTTCAACGTGGCACTACCACTAAGACCAGACTATTAAGTAAGGGCTCCTTACAACCTCCTTCCAGCCAACCACACTCAATACGCCAGTGTTTCAGTATTGCCCCATGTGTGCGTTACTGATAACTTACTGTTCACGGCTTGTAAACAGCGTTATATAGTGGAAGGAGCAGGGTCCCCAGCAGCACAGAGTATATCAGGAGATGAGTGATGTGTTAGTGAGGACAGGGCTGCATGTGACAGGGGCAGTGACATGATGTGAGAAGGGGAATGGAGACAGCAGGAAGCCACAGACTGAGAGTTATATAGTGGAAGGAGCAGGTTCCCCCAGCAGCACAGAGTATATCAGGAGATGAGTGATGTGTTAGTGAGGACAGGGCTGCATGTGACAGGGGCCGTGACATGATGTGAGAAGGGGAATAGAGGCAGCAGGAAGCCACAGACTGAGAGTTATATAGTGGAAGGAGCAGGTTCCCCCAGCAGCACAGAGTATATCCGGAGATGAGTGATGTGTTAGTGAGGACAGGGCTGCATGTGACAGGGGCAGTGACATGATGTGAGAAGGGGAATGGAGGCAGCAGGAAGCCACAGACTGAGAGTTATATAGTGGAAGGAGCAGGTTCCCCCAGCAGCACAGAGTATATCAGGAGGTGAGTGATGTGTTAGTGAGGACAGGGCTGTATGTGACAGGGGTAGTGACATGATGGGAGGAGGGGAATGGAGGCAGCAGGAAGTCACAGACTGAGAGTTATATAGTGGAAGGAGCAGGGTCCTCCAGCAGCACAGAGTATATCCGGAGATGAGTGATGTGTTAGTGAGGACAGGGCTGCATGTGACAGGGGCAGTGACATGATGTGAGGAGGGGAATGGAGGCAGCAGGAAGTCACAGACTGAGAGTTATATAGTGGAAGGAGCAGGTTCCCCCAGCAGCACAGAGTATATCAGGAGATGAGTGATGTGTTAGTGAGGACAGGGCTGCATGTGACAGGGGCAGTGACATGATGTGAGGAGGGGAATGGAGGCAGCAGGAAGCCACAGACTGAGAGTTATATAGTGGAAGGAGCAGGGTCCTCCAGCAGCACAGAGTATATCAGGAGACGAGTGATGTGTTAGTGAGGACAGGGCTGCATGTGACAGGGGCAGTGACATGATGTGAGGAGGGGAATGGAGGCAGCAGGAAGCCACAGACTGAGAGTTATATAGTGGAAGGAGCAGGTTCCCCCAGCAGCACAGAGTATATCCGGAGATGAGTGATGTGTTAGTGAGGACAGGGCTGCATGTGACAGGGGCAGTGACATGATGTGAGAAGGGGAATGGAGGCAGCAGGAAGCCACAGACTGAGAGTTATATAGTGGAAGGAGCAGGTTCCCCCAGCAGCACAGAGTATATCAGGAGATGAGTGATGTGTTAGTGAGGACAGGGCTGTATGTGACAGGGGTAGTGACATGATGGGAGGAGGGGAATGGAGGCAGCAGGAAGTCACAGACTGAGAGTTATATAGTGGAAGGAGCAGGGTCCTCCAGCAGCACAGAGTATATCCGGAGATGAGTGATGTGTTAGTGAGGACAGGGCTGTATGTGACAGGGGCAGTGATGTGAAGGGGGAGGGAGTAGCAATACATTTTCTGTCCACTTATTCTATATTCATTTTTAGCACTACCTTGCGATTAAGTCCTGTATTTCACTGGTCCCTAAACACCTGTCAGTTCTTTTACTGCTATAGAGCAAGAATCCCCAAACCGGTAAATCACATCTGTGAATTTGTTTTTGGTAACTCTAGATGTGATGTAAGCACCCAAAGAAGAGCACCGGTGGTATTGTGCACAGAGGTGGCTGTCTACAGCTCTCCACCTTGGTTACTCTAAGGCAGGAGTCAGGGAACTTTTTTATCTTTTACCCCCAAATATATTTAGATACGCCGACTTTACCCCCTTGATTTGAAAGGAAGGAAATCATATAGTATTAATTATTGGAATTCAAAATGTTATTGAATCTATTCAAAATTTATTTGAAAGCTTCAACTTCAAAACTTCAGGTTTTGGAGAATTGAAATTGCTTAATTTTTGGTACAAGAGCATCAATATTGGGGCATTTTGATATCAGAGGAATTTGGATACAGTCTTCAGCGTCCAATCGATTTCTCTGCTTTGTTTTTAAGTTCATTAGAGTGGAAAATCCTTGTTTGCAAAGGTAGGTTGTTGCAAAAGACAGCAATTTTTTGACTGCCTCCTCATGTGCAATTTTGAATGCCTTTACAGCTGTTGACATCCAAAAACATGACAGATCTGCTTTGTTTTCAAATGCAATACGTGCTTCATTATTGCATCGAAGCTCAAGAAGTGCCTCTGCCAACCCTTGAGGCTCTTCTGGTACAACAGCAATTTCACATTTAAAGGGGTCTATAATCCAACTAACAACATGTGAATAAGCAGCATTACCCCCAGGAATTAAATTTTTACCCCATTTGGGGTAATTTACCCCTGTTCCCTGACCACTGCTCTAAGGCCTGGGGCTGGGAGCCGCTAAGCTGCGGGTTTTCCTGGTATACTGTGTGTCTGCTGCTGGGCATGACTTGGGGGCCCACACTAGCTGTCTCTCTGCCCAGGCTGTTTATTGGGGCGATCCATGATGATGTGTTTCTCTCCCTGTGCCCGCAGTGTGTGGTGCCGTTCCATAACCTGGGACTTCTGATCGGTAGATTGTCCCCTCGCTGTTCAGACTCCATCACCTCCATCCGTCAACGCACCGTAGACTGTATCTACTACCTGCTGTATATTCAACTTAGATATGAAGGTGAGTGACTGCGTACAGCCCCCCAAATGTGACCTCTATCCAGACTAAATGCTCCAATATCTTTCATTCTCCATCACCCCAGCTCAGTGTCTCTATCAGAGTCCTAGGGGTAAATGTATCAAACTGAGAGTTTGCCGGCGGGTTTGAAAACGTTGCCCATAGCAACCAATCAGATTCTAGCTGTCATTTTGTAGAATGCACTAAATAAATGATAGCTAGAACCTGATTGGTTTTTCAAACCCGCCCGAAAACTCTCAGCTTTATACATTTACCCCCTAGTGTGTTGTGCATCTCACCCCATCGTCCTCAGTCTCTCTCCCTCTGGTGCTCTTGTATCCCAGCCTCTGTGGTTGGGTAGTTTTATCCTCCATAACTGGTTTCTCTTCCATACTTCTCGTATATTCAGGATTTGCTCCCGATCACAAAGATGAATTGGTGGAGAAGTTACAGACTTTCAAACAAGGTCTCCTAACCCCAGACTCCAGCGTCCTGTTTCATACATGCTTCAATATCGCCATGGTGAGTGTGGCCTCTCTTCTGTCCGTTAGAGCGTGTGACTCTGGGTCACTGCGTTCTACGGGCTGCAGTCACTTACTGCAATGCATTATGGTACGTGTAGTTTTCTGGCACAGTCTCTGTAGGCTGCTCATTAGTCATCAGCTCATTTTTTTTAAACAGCCAGAAAACTTTTATTGTGTTTTACAGAAGCTGTTTCTGGTAATTAAAATATTTATTGGGCAAATATGAATACAGATATTATTTATTATACTTTTTATTCTTGTTTGTGTGTGAGCTGTACGGAGATAACGGGACATATTTGGAGGTAATCTCTTCCCTCTTTCCTCTCAGATCATTGGGAAGCGTTTACCACCCGAACAGCTGACCAGCCTCCTCTTCATCACCTTTGAGGGCCTTTCGGATCCCGACCCCAATTGCTCCCGAGCGGCCACGGTTATGATCAACTCTCTGCTCAAGGACCGGGGGACCATCTTACTGTCAAAGGTGAGGATTGTTTGTCTCTTCCTTGGGACACTTCCAGTAGAGGCACCTATTGGTGATGTGTCGAGGTTCTGCCTGTGGGGCAGGGTAAATGAGTTATATGTTAGGGAGGTTATGATGAGCGCTGAACAGAAATCCAGCTCTGCACGACTCATACCTGGAACAGTTTTCCAGCAATGTGCAATCTGGTCTTCCCATTGGTTATTTATAGAATAATGGTCCAGATAAAGGGGGTTTATTAGGAGTCTGTACTGGAGAAGAAACCGGCACTGATGGCTTACTACGTAATTACATATGTAGAGCGCAAGCTCCGTGTCATATCGGACAAGTAATCCTCTGTGCTCTTATGTTCTACTGATAAACCAGAAACCGAAATATTAGATGGATAAAAACAATAAACCACTGTACAGAATAATTCATGGTGAACAAGACTTTAACACATAGTTATAGTATAATGGTGACGGGGAAATAACTTTTTAAAATGATCTTTCAAGCTCCAATGTTGCTTCATAAATGATTGTTTTATCAATAGATGGTCATGGAGGAGTATATTATATGTCAGTTGTTTATCAGTTGTGCAGAACATCACTGGAGTACAACTGAGAAACTAGTGTAAGTTTGCGCCTTTTGACAAATCCAGGAGTCATTTCAACATAGCTTCTCCTTCTACACCGTGGACCCCTCATCTACTGCGCTTTCTTCACTCCATCGGACTTCATGATACTGTCCTCTCCTGGATAACCTCCTGTATCTCCAAGTTCTCCTCCTTCTTCGTTTCCACCTTCCCACAGCGGGATGGGTCCCACAAGGCTCCGTCCGTGGCCCCTCTCTGTACATCTCCTCCCTCAGTGGTCTAATTGGCTCCTTCGGTCTCCAGTTCCACCTCTATGATCTGATCACTTCCTTTCCCTTTCTCAAGTGTCCAGTTGTCTCTCCGCCATCTCCTCCTGAATGTCTTATTGTCTGCTCTACGTCTCCAGCCTCCACTCCGCCTCACCTCTCCCTCATTGGTGACAACACAATGATCTTCTCTCCACATCCAGTCCCTCTCCCATGTCTGTCGCTTCCATCTCTTGCAACTTTATCAGAGTTAGACCCCTCCTGTCCCTCAACTCACCCTTGTTGTATGACCACTCCGTCCATCGCTGCAGCCCTATAAATCAGCAGTAATAATAATCATCCCCTGTATCCCGCGTCCACTATGGCCAGAGGGCTGCTCTATCCCATGTTCTGCCTGTTCCTCCCATATTTGTTCCTTGATTCAGGTTGGTGGTTTATCTGGATAGATTTGATATCCGTTAATTGTTGCTTTGGTTCTTTCCTGCAAGGTCCCGGAAATCATTGATCGTGTTCACGAGCAGCTGCAAGAGTCCCCGGAGGAGCACATTAAGAAGGCGGCCGTCCAGACACTCTATATTTTGGCCACACAACATATGGGCGCTGTGGTCTCCAGCTTACTGTCCAGTCCCGTTCCCTATGATAGGTAATTCAGACCCCTCGTATCAGCCAGAAGATGTAGTCCTCATTCCCAGGTCACATGCGTCTGTGTCTGTCCTACAACCAGTCTCCATGACTGTCCAGTTTGCTGTAATTATGTGAGAACATGAAGCACAATGTTTTGGTGTCTAAAGAAGAAAAAGAATTGGGGGGTGGTCACATCTCTGATGATAACATTACATATAGGATGTAATGTGCTGCATCACTTCATATGCGAAGGCTGCAAGTTTGTGTCCTTATTTTATTTCCCAATATGTAACCTAGTACCTGGGGGTAAATCCCCCCCCCCTGTTATGTAGCCCAGTACCTGGGGGTAAATACCCCCCCTCCCATCCCCCACACACTATGTAGCCCAGTACCTGACTCAGTCCTAGATTAGAGTTCTGTATGGATAAACTCTTGTTTCACCTATCTGGGGACATGTCAATCTTTGCTGCATCCAGCATTTCTCCGTCCCACGTATGACCTTCCCCTCATATCTTGCCTCCAGCTTAAACTTTCATCTTTACCCATTCTTTCTGTCTGGTCCCCAAGTGTCTGGTCCCCAAGCCTAAGCCCCGCCTTACCGCTCGGTCCCTCGCTACCTGAGACGCCACCACCTGCTGGGCCAACACTACTGAGCCACCCCCCACGCTCAGCCAACACTACTGAGCCACACCCCCCCCCCCCCCCCACGCTCGGCCAACACTACTGAGCCCCCCCCACCCACCCCACGCTCGGCCAACACTACTGAGCCACCCACCCCCCACGCTCGGCCAACACTACAGAGCCCTCTTCCCCCCCCCCCCCCCCTACGCTGGGCCAACACTACTGAGCCCCCCCTACGCTCGGCCAACACTACTGAGCCCCCCCCCCCCGCACCACCACGCTCGCCCAACACTACTGAGCCCCCTCCCCCCCCCCTACCACCACGCTCAGCCAACACTACTGAGCCCCCCCCCCCCCCCCCACGCTCCGCCAACACTACTGAGCCCCCCCCCCCCACCACCACGCTCGGCCAACACTACTGTGCCCCCCCCCACCACGCTCGGCCGACACTACTGAGCCACCCCCCCCCGCCCTGCTCGACCTGCACTACCTGAACTCTCGCTTTCAGCCTTTGCTACCTGACTTCAACCCTCCCGCTCGGCCCTGGCTACCTGAGCGCCCCATCCTTGCTTGGCCTCTTGGTACCTACCCTTCCACTCTTTCTCTATTACCTGTTTTGTGCTCACTTCTTCCATCTCTCTCCCCCTCTTGCAGTGAGACGTGTACCCTGTGGAAGGCGCTGTCCTCGGATCCACCACTCACCTCCCAGGTGCTGTCTCTCCTTCTGGAGAAGATGAGCGGTGATGTCCCGTATAAGGAGAGTAAGACGTCTCTGCTGAGTTCCGTGTCTGGTCGGGTGGCCACTCTCCTCCCACTCACCGTGAGTACATCTCCTGCCCACTCTCCTCCCACTCACCGTGAGTACATCTCCTGCCCACTCTCCTCCCGCTCACCGTGAGTACATCTCCTGCCCACTCTCCTCCCACTCACCGTGAGTACATCTCCTGCCCACTCTCCTCCCACTCACCGTGAGTACATCTCCTGCCCACTCTCCTCCCACTCACCGTGAGTACATCTCCTGCCCACTCTCCTCCCACTCACCGTGAGTACATCTCCTGCCCACTCTCCTCCCACTCACCGTGAGTACATCTCCTGCCCACTCTCCTCCCACTCACTGTGAGTACATCTCCTGCCCACTCTCCTCCCACTCACTGTGAGTACATCTCCTGCCCACTCTCCTCCCACTCACTGTGAGTACATCTCCTGCCCACTCTCCTCCCACTCACTGTGAGTACATCTCCTGCCCACTCTCCTCCCACTCACCGTGAGTACATCTCCTGCCCACTCTCCTCCCACTCACCGTGAGTACATCTCCTGCCCACTCTCCTCCCACTCACCGTGAGTACATCTCCTGCCCACTCTCCTCCCACTCACCGTGAGTACATCTCCTGCCCACTCTCCTCCCACTCACCGTGAGTACATCTCCTGCCCACTCTCCTCCCACTCACCGTGAGTACATCTCCTGCCCACTCTCCTCCCACTCACCGTGAGTACATCTCCTGCCCACTCTCCTCCCACTCACCGTGAGTACATCTCCTGCCCACTCTCCTCCCACTCACCGTGAGTACATCTCCTGCCCACTCTCCTCCCACTCACCGTGAGTACATCTCCTGCCCACTCTCCTCCCACTCACTGTGAGTACATCTCCTGCCCACTCTCCTCCCACTCACTGTGAGTACATCTCCTGCCCACTCTCCTCCCACTCACCGTGAGTACATCTCCTGCCCACTCTCCTCCCACTCACCGTGAGTACATCTCCTGCCCACTCTCCTCCCACTCACCGTGAGTACATCTCCTGCCCACCCTCCTCCCACTCACCGTGAGTACATCTCCTGCCCATCCTCACGTCCAGCCGTAATACCCAGGCCCGTTCCTCCTATGTGTTAGGTACAGAGTCTAAGTACAAATGACTTCTCTCAGGCAAGTTCACACTGATTCATCATCATCATCATCATCATCATGTATTTATATTCCATAGCAGTTTACTTGGGAACAAGTGCTGTAATAAAACAATACTGGGTAATACAGACAGGTAAGAGGGCCCTACTCGCAGGCTTACAATCTATGGGATTAGGTTTCGTCCTGGAGGCCACAGTCTGACCGCTATGTAGATGACTGAATTGGACAATACAGGCTTGTACACTATACACCGGTAAGTGATCTTAGGGTGTTGGTATGTCCTTGCTCTGTACATCTTCCTGTTCTGCTGACCGGAGATGGAGACCAGCTACATATATATGTGTAGGACTGGGTCATAATATAGGCCTTATGTCACATTATTCAAGCTTGTGTGTGCCTCTGCTGAGGCCATTTACTGCAGTCACTCCAAGCACGTAATAAGAGGGGATCTCTGGAACATGGGGTTAGTGTCCAGCAATATATCATTGTGCTGGTTCTTGTTTGATGATCCTCCTCGGTTAGGGCAGAGGGCAGGGGATGACCTGGCTAATGATGGCTTTGTGTGGCACTATTCACACACGGCCTTCCTTCATGTCTCTGACATGGACAGTGGTGGAGCATTTAGCAGCTAGAGAGCGTACGGTGCTCTCCTGTTTGGATGGAGACGTGCCTTGTGGAGCAGTAAGGGTGGAGCCTGTGGTTTAGGATGGACATGGACATTGTCCGAATCCAGCATAATAGCTGCACAACCCATGTTCAGTGTCCGGGCTGGATATGTGGATGTTTGATTTCTAGGTGTACATCTTGCATTGTGACATTGGGGCAGGATTTTGGGTGGACATAACTGGTAGAGCCGCTGTCTGTGGATGCAGACGTGACTCCTAGATTATCATGGGTCTGAGTATGGGATGTGCGGGCCGGCAGGTAGAGGAAGGTCTTATTACCATGACCAGCAGTATTTCCATCATGTAGAACAGCCGAGTTTCCGTCCTCTGTCCTGATTTTCCGGGAGAGCTGGCTGCCCGTCCTGAACAGAAGCTTCATTCCAGACACCGCAGCTGTAACACATCTTCATTTCCTCCACACTGGAGGAGGGGGAAGTCTGGAAATTAGGTCTGGAGGCTTTTTATTCCCTATCGCAGTTAATCCCTGGCTATATATACCTCTCCTCCAGGTGTTCATTCCTCCCCTCCCCCTCGTCTCTGAGCAGGATCTCGGACATTGTGGAGTCCGTTACCCTCATCTCTATTATAATCGCCACCAACTGATGTCGCACATAAATAAACCGCTGTTGTTCCCAAGTAACAATTATTCAGAATATTTTTATTTTAAAAAAAGAAATCCACCTTCCTGCGTCTGCAGTGTCCGGCTGACGCCGCATTAAAAGAAAGCCCAAAAAAATATGGGTGCGCATGTAGGTGCCGTGCGGACCGGACACTAATACTATGGTCCAGCGTTCAGGGATAAGTCCACCTTTGTGTTTAAATGTGCAAAATAGGCTCAAACTAAACATAATAATCCTATTCTAATCGGTGGTCCAGGTACAGCCAGCATAGCAGCGATGGGGCCACGTTTTATCAGCCACGTGATGATAACGCTGTTACCTCTCAGCGGCTTCTATCTCCCAGGCCGGGCGTTTATCCTGGTCCGAGAGAAATTTGTTTTTAGTTAGTTAATCCCTGAAAAAAGTGTTATAGGTGGAAGCTTCACATTAGAGCGGAACCCAAGACCATAATGTCACAAAAGAAATGCATAGTACCACTTCCCTTATACTGCATGCTGGGATATGTCACAGATGCATAGTACCACTTCCCTTAGACTGCATGCTGGGATATGTCACAGATGCATAGTACCACTTCCCTTAGACTGCATGCTGGGATATGTCACAGATGCATAGTACCACTTCCCTTAGACTGCATGCTGGGATATGTCACAGATGCATAGTACCACTTCCCTTACACTGCATGCTGGGATATGTCACAGATGCATAGCACCACTTCCCTTATACTGCATGCTGGGATATGTCACAGATGCATAGCACCACTTCCCTTATACTGCATGCTGGGATATGTCACAGATGCATAGCACCACTTCCCTTATACTGCATGCTGGGATATGTCACAGATGCATAGTACCACTTCCCTTATACTGCATGTTGGGATATGTCACAGATGCATAGCACCACTTCCCTTATACTGCATGCTGGGATATGTCACAGATGCATAGCACCACTTCCCTTACACTGCATGCTGGGATATGTCACAGATGCATAGTACCACTTCCCTTACACTGCATGCTGGGATATGTCACAGATGCATAGTACCACTTCCCTTAGACTGCATGCTGGGATATGTCACAGATGCATAGTACCACTTCCCTTACACTGCATGCTGGGATATGTCACAGATGCATAGTACCACTTCCCTTAGACTGCATGCTGGGATATGTCACAGATGCATAGTACCACTTCCCTTAGACTGCATGCTGGGATATGTCACAGATGCATAGTACCACTTCCCTTACACTGCATGCTGGGATATGTCACAGATGCATAGCACCACTTCCCTTACACTGCATGCTGGGATATGTCACAGATGCATAGCACCACTTCCCTTATACTGCATGCTGGGATATGTCACAGATGCATAGCACCACTTCCCTTACACTGCATGCTGGGATATGTCACAGATGCATAGCACCACTTCCCTTACACTGCATGCTGGGATATGTCACAGATGCATAGTACCACTTCCCTTACACTGCATGCTGGGATATGTCACAGATGCATAGTACCACTTCCCTTATACTGCATGTTGGGATATGTCACAGATGCATAGTACCACTTCCCTTACACTGCATGCTGGGATATGTCACAGATGCATAGTACCACTTCCCTTAGACTGCATGCTGGGATATGTCACAGATGTATAGTACCACTTCCCTTAGACTGCATGCTGGGATATGTCACAGATGCATAGCACCACTTCCCTTACACTGCATGCTGGGATATGTCACAGATGCATAGTACCACTTCCCTTACACTGCATGCTGGGATATGTCACAGATGCATAGTACCACTTCCCTTAGACTGCATGCTGGGATATGTCACAGATGCATAGTACCACTTCCCTTACACTGCATGCTGGGATATGTCACAGATGCATAGTACCACTTCCCTTAGACTGCATGCTGGGATATGTCACAGATGCATAGCACCACTTCCCTTACACTGCATGCTGGGATATGTCACAGATGCATAGTACCACTTCCCTTACACTGCATGCTGGGATATGTCACCGATGCATAGTACCACTTCCCTTACACTGCATGCTGGGATATGTCACAGATGCATAGTACCACTTCCCTTATACTGCATGTTGGGATATGTCACAGATGCATAGTACCACTTCCCTTACACTGCATGCTGGGATATGTCACAGATGCATAGCACCACTTCCCTTATACTGCATGCTGGGATATGTCACAGATGCATAGCACCACTTCCCTTACACTGCATGCTGGGATATGTCACAGATGCATAGTACCACTTCCCTTACACTGCATGCTGGGATATGTCACAGATGCATAGTACCACTTCCCTTACACTGCATGCTGGGATATGTCACAGATGCATAGTACCACTTCCCTTATACTGCATGCTGGGATATGTCACAGATGCATAGCACCACTTTCCTTATACTGCATGCTGGGATATGTCACAGATGCATAGCACCACTTCCCTTATACTGCATGCTGGGATATGTCACAGATGCATAGCACCACTTCCCTTACACTGCATGCTGGGATATGTCACAGATGCATAGCACCACTTCCCTTACACTGCATGCTGGGATATGTCACAGATGCATAGCACCACTTCCCTTACACTGCATGCTGGGATATGTCACAGATGCATAGTACCACTTCCCTTACACTGCATGCTGGGATATGTCACAGATGCATAGCACCACTTTGGATGTCTGCAGGTAATATTATTATATGTATTAGTGATGACTGGCAATAAAATCAGTGTCTATCCTGTGTAATGGGACAATTATCGGGGGCTACGGGCTAGTGACATCCCACATAATATAGCCCTGTACAAAGCTGGATTTGCAGGTTGTCACCCAAGTAGAGCGCTGAGTCTGGGGTCTGCCATTTGGAGGGAAGGGGTTAATCCAGCCAGGAGAGGGTCCCAGACACAGCTGTGAGTGGGAGTGAGTCTCTGTAAACTGACATGAGACCTCTGAGTTGTGAAATGTGAGACCTCTTATTCCGCTGGCAGTAAAGTGCGGGGAACCTGTTTATCTTGTGAGATGAGACAGACAATTATCCTGTGTCGGCTGCCTTCTTTCTGATTCTCACTCAGCACCATAGAAATTATTATTGTTATATATGATAAACGTCCTGCAGTTAGCTATGGCCCCTGCCTGAGACCCTCTGACCAGCGCTATTTGTCATGGTCTCCTCGTACTCACAGCTCACACCCTAGTGATTCCCCTTTACCTGATGTAGAAAGCTCAGCGTTATCCAGGATGAAGTGGAGACACCCCAGCCTGGGTAATGAGCCATTTTCTCTGTACTCGCTCTGGAGAAAATCCAAATCTCTTCCTGATTTTCTCCATTACACATTTATCCTGTCATTGCGTTAATTCAACACACAGACCACTCGTCAAACCCACGTCTGCTCCTCTGTTTCTCATTTTCGTTCTCCCCTCTCCCAACACACCCATTTCCCCCCAATGCACGTCCTGACGTTCCATATCTCCTCCATTGACTCATTGTCTCTGGGTTGCGCTAGATTCGTCACTTTCACTTTCCGCATTAAAATAGTCACTAAACCTGGCTCCTCTCCCACCCAAACACTCATAAGATGCGCTCTTTTCTGTGTCACTAAACGCTGATATCTGACCTACTTCTGTAATCTTCTGTCCGGTCTTCCTGAATTCTCTGTGATGTTTCCCGTTCTGTGTCTGCTCTTATGATAACCTACCTTCCATCCTCTGCTGCTCCCTATAGTTCTTTTCTCTTTTCTATAGATCAACCTGGGCGCCTTCTCCGCTCCTCTCTTTGGTGCACGTTTCACTATTGCTGCTCTATCCGCTCTAAGGCTCTTCTCACTCCCTGCTCCTTACCTCAGGAATTCTCTCCCTCTGTAGATTCATCTGACACACTCACCTCCTCAGTGACCTAACAAACTATACTCTGCTCTTCAGGATCAGGGAGCATCAATTTCAGTACATTTTGCACTTTATTTCTGTATCTTGGGATCTTGTAAGGCACTGTGTGCATCGCGGTACGGGCAGGGGCGGTACGGGCAGGGGCGGTACGGGCAGGGGCGGTACGGGCAGGGGCGGTACGGGCAGGGGCGGTACGGACAGAGACGGTACGGACAGAGACGGTACGGACAGAGACGGTACGGACCTGCATCCCCAGAAATCCATATTCAGAAGTGTGATGTTGCTGCAATGTGTTGTTTGAAATGCTGGTAAATGACACATTTTACCACTGCTATACCTCTTATATCTACCTCTTTCCAGGCTTCTTGTGCTCTCCGTGAGGTGCTGTCTCAGCCAGAGTCGGCCCCCGCTGTACAAGAGCTCTACTCCCAACTCTTTGTCGCCCTCCTACTGCGTGTGAGCTCTATGGTGGGAGTCCAGCTACCCAAGAACCTCGGAGGAACCAAGGACAGAAAGGTCTCCAGTCCATCTGCCCCTTCCAGGAGCCTGGATCCCTGCAGGTATGGTAGACGCACGGTTCACCCTGTCCACATGTGACTATGATGGTGCAGTAGATGGGAGACGTCAGTGATGCCGTCACAGTTTCCAGTCTCCCACCAGGTCTCTGGGTCTTCTCACTCTGACATGTGATGATCTGATCTTTCCTCTCTCCTATCATTGTACTGAGCATCTGTATGAGGAATGTAATATCCACCAGATGTACAGAGACAACAACCCTCAGGCTGCCCCCGTCTGAAGGGAGAAGCAACTTATTATTGTTGTTATTAAATGTGTGTTTCCAGGAAGAGATGCGTTTGCAGTTACCTGTTGTTGTTTGTAAGGATGTTCTAGGTACAGCATAGAGTGAGTGATAACTGTCAGATGGAGGCAGAGTGTTCCAGACTCGTGGCGTCCGGGGGGTAATTGTGGAATGACCGGGTGGTTTCTGGATATAGGAACCATTAGCAACTGGACATGGATCAGAGAAGTCTGGATAGATAATTGGGTAACTAGAGAGAACTGTCCTGGGCTCCAGGGACACCCAGCCGAGGTCTGATCGCACTCTATAGTGTAACTGCCGAACCCGTAATCTACGTCCCAGAGTCTGTCGGTGGTTATTATGGGTGTCGGGGCGTCTGTATGCGGGGTGTTACATTATGGGTGTCGGGGCGTCTGTATGCGGGGTGTTACATTATGGGTGTCGGGGCGTCTGTATGCGGGGTGTTACATTATGGGTGTCGGGGGTGTCTGTATGCGGGGTGTTACATTATGGGTGTCGGGGCGTCTGTATGCGGGGTGTTACATTATGGGTGTCGGGGCGTCTGTATGCGGGGTGTTACATTATGGGTGTCGGGGCGTCTGTATGCGGGGTGTTACATTATGGGTGTTGGGGCGTCTGTATGCGGGGTGTTACATTATGGGTGTCGGGGTGTCTGCAGGCGGGGTGTTACATTATGGGTGTCGGGGCGTCTGTATGCGGGGTGTTACAATATGGGTGTCGGGGCGTATGTATGCGGGGTGTTACATTATGGGTGTCGGGGCGTCTGTATGCGGGGTGTTACATTATGGGTGTCGGGGCGTCTGTATGCGGGGTGTTACATTATGGGTGTCGGGGCGTCTGTATGCGGGGTGTTACATTATGGGTGTCGGGGCGTCTGTATGCAGGGTGTTACATTATGGGTGTTGGGGCGTCTGTATGCGGGGTGTTACATTATGGGTGTCGGGGTGTCTGCAGGCGGGGTGTTACATTATGGGTGTCGGGGCGTCTGTATGCGGGGTGTTACAATATGGGTGTCGGGGCGTATGTATGCGGGGTGTTACATTATGGGTGTCGGGGCGTCTGTATGCGGGGTGTTACATTATGGGTGTCGGGGCGTCTGTATGCGGGGTGTTACATTATGGGTGTCGGGGCGTCTGTATGCGGGGTGTTACATTATGGGTGTCGGGGCGTCTGTATGCGGGGTGTTACATTATGGGTGTCGGGGCGTCTGTATGCGGGGTGTTACATTATGGGTGTCGGGGCGTCTGTATGCGGGGTGTTACATTATGGGTGTCGGGGCGTCTGTATGTGGGGTGTTACATTATGGATGTCGGGGCGTCTGTATGTGGGGTGCCGTGCACCTCCCCCGACCCTGCGCCAGTCCCGCACATATTGTGAGCACAGCTCTGCCCTGCGGTGCAGATGATTTGCTTTGTGAATGGCCTCTCTACTCCTCACTCACTCACAAATACAGGACCTAGATCGTTTCTGCTGCTGGTGTAATATTTCACTGACCTCATCGTGGTCTCTGGCTGATCGGCTTTTGTCTGCCGCAGAGACGGAACTTGATCTCTGGGTTTTTTACGCCATCTGAAGGACTGATGTATTTGTCTTATTATAGTCGCTGCCTGAAAAATATTGTCCTGTGCAACTCTGAGGCTGGGGCCGGAGTTTATGTTGTGGGTTATTAGCATCTAAGCGATGTAAAGTGTAAGATTATAAGAAGACGACACACATGTTAGGAGACATCCACACGTCCGTCTGACCTTGTGTCGTGTGTTCTGGGAGTTTTTCCACACGTCGGGCTGACCTGCGCCATCTATTCTCTTTCTATTAATTGTGGATGACACCAAAACCCGATCTCCTCTGAAACTACACGCATGTAGAGCGTCTTGTGATTGTCTATCGTTTTATATTCTATTTTCTTTACATGACTTTTCATATTGTCCTAATATAAATACATATGTATGTTAACAAGGAACATTTATAGAGCTATAATTCAGATAAATGTGTTAAGTGTGTTCTGTGGCCAAACAACGTGACAGTTAGTAATATGATTGCCTAGAACCTTCCTGTATTAGTTTATACCCGTTCAGTAACCACCTACCATGTGCCCAGGGATTAGTGGGAGGATAAGATTCTTCTATGGAAGATGGATGGATGAGAGACATCCTCAGGATTATCAGGAAGATGAGACTTCCCGGAGATCAGTAATCTGTGTCTATCTACTGTTTGTTCTGTAGGTTGTCCTCTCCTTGCTTTAGTGGTCCCTGGTCCTCTCTCGTTCCCCAGTTTATTCTCTGATTTCTTCTGCCCAGCTCCGCGGTTGAAGCCCTGCAGTTCATGCTGATTCAGGGAGGCAGCGAGGAGGTGACCTTGAGTGTGGAAGCGGATGGAGGTTGGGAGAACATGAGGAAAGAGGAGACACATTACATGGGAGTATCGTCATTGAGTAGGTAAGAAGGGGTCTGAGATGTGGAGAAGAAACGAAGAGCCAATTATGACAGATCTTGACAAATTGCCTCTCTGACTTTATTCTGTGACTCCCCATTGTGTAAATATATTAAGTTGGCCAGAGTGCGCATATTGGGGGCCAAATTGGGCGACATCCCAGTCATGTGGCCAGATAACTTATGGCTTAACTAGGACCTGTTATTGTGGACATAAGATGTATATGCACACAGGACAATAGTGGTCACCTTCCGACCGACGTACCGGTAATGACTCATGTTCCTGCTCTAACGTCTCTCTCCTGCAGGCTCGGATTCTCGCCCTCCTGCTCTAACGTCTCTCTCCTGCAGGCTCGGATTCTCGCCCTCCTGCTCTAACGTCTCTCTCCTGCAGGCTCGGATTCTCGCCCTCCTGCTCTAACGTCTCTCTCCTGCAGGCTCGGATTCTCGCCCTCCTGCTCGGATTCTCGCCCTCCTGCTCGGATTCTCGCCCTCCTGCTCGGATTCTCGCCCTCCTGCTCGGATTCTCGCCCTCCTGCTCGGATTCTCGCCCTCCTGCTCGGATTCTCGCCCTCCTGCTCGGATTCTCGCCCTCCTGCTCGCACGTCTCTCTCCAGCCCGCTCGGATTCTCGCCCTCCTGCTCGCACGTCTCTCTCCAGCCCGCTCGGATTCTCGCCCTCCTGCTCGCACGTCTCTCTCCAGCCCGCTCGGATTCTCGCCCTCCTGCTCGCACGTCTCTCTCCAGCCCGCTCGGATTCTCGCCCTCCTGCTCGCACGTCTCTCTCCAGCCCGCTCGGATTCTCGCCCTCCTGCTCGCACGTCTCTCTCCAGCCCGCTCGGATTCTCGCCCTCCTGCTCGCACGTCTCTCTCCAGCCCGCTCGGATTCTCGCCCTCCTGCTCGCACGTCTCTCTCCAGCCCGCTCGGATTCTCGCCCTCCTGCTCGCACGTCTCTCTCCAGCCCGCTCGGATTCTCGCCCTCCTGCTCGCACGTCTCTCTCCAGCCCGCTCGGATTCTCGCCCTCCTGCTCGCACGTCTCTCTCCAGCCCGCTCGGATTCTCGCCCTCCTGCTCGCACGTCTCTCTCCAGCCCGCTCGGATTCTCGCCCTCCTGCTCGCACGTCTCTCTCCAGCCCGCTCGGATTCTCGCCCTCCTGCTCGCACGTCTCTCTCCAGCCCGCTCGGATTCTCGCCCTCCTGCTCGCACGTCTCTCTCCAGCCCGCTCGGATTCTCGCCCTCCTGCTCGCACGTCTCTCTCCAGCCCGCTCGGATTCTCGCCCTCCTGCTCGCACGTCTCTCTCCAGCCCGCTCGGATTCTCGCCCTCCTGCTCGCACGTCTCTCTCCAGCCCGCTCGGATTCTCGCCCTCCTGCTCGCACGTCTCTCTCCAGCCCGCTCGGATTCTCGCCCTCCTGCTCGCACGTCTCTCTCCAGCCCGCTCGGATTCTCGCCCTCCTGCTCGCACGTCTCTCTCCAGCCGGCTCGGATTCTCGCCCTCCTGCTCGCACGTCTCTCTCCAGCCGGCTCGGATTCTCGCCCTCCTGCTTGCACTCTCTCTCCAGCCCGATTGGATTCTCGCCCTCCTATTGTCCAGGAGAATTCTCTCTCTTACGTTAGATAATATAACCTCAGCTGAGGGGACAATTCCACCTCAGATTTTTTACGGTTACTGGTTTTTATTTTTTGTGAGTGGAAGTTTCATATTAATGTGGCCTCACGAGGTTGAGGGATTCTGTAGCTGCAGTTGTAGATTCTATTCTGTGTCTTACAGTAATATGACTGGTAAATGTTTAATCTCCGACTAAACATTCTGGTCTAACAGGAAGATGGAATTGATTCTGAGCATCCCCAAATCTCGTGATAAACCCTGTGTGTGTGTGTGTGTGTGTGTGTGTGCGCGTGCGCGTGTGTGTCTTGTGTGTGCGTGTGTGTGTGTGTGTGTGTGCGCGCGTGTGTGTGTGCGCGTCTTGTGTGTGTGTGTGTGTGTGCGCGCGTGTGTGTGTGTGTGTGTGCGTGTGTGCGTGTGTGTTGTGCGCGTGTGTGTCTTGTGTGCGTGCGTCTGTGTGTGCGTGCGTCTGTGCGTCTGTGCGTGTGCGCGTCTTGTGTGCGTGCGGCTGTGCGTGTGCGCGTCTTGTGTGCGTGCGGCTGTGCGTGTGCGCGTCTTGTGTGCGTGCGGCTGTGTGTGTGCGCGTCTTGTGTGTGTGTGTGTGTGTGTGTGTGTGTGCGCGTGCGTCTGTGCGTGCGGGGGGGGGTTACTCTTCCCCTCAGATGTGACATGTTCGTCACACACTCCTCTTTCCTACGCCATAATTCATGGTTCTCCCCCCAATTCCTAGTACACAGTCCTCCTGTAACTCCCTGCTACCTGTTACCCCCCAGCCGTCTCCTGTCTTGCAGTTCCATGGTGCAGTTTGCTGGTCCGAAACTTCCAGTGATCATAAAGAGTCTGCAGTCCGCTCAGAGCAGTGTATATGACAGTCAGCGCATTACAGCCACGGCCTTCCTCGCTCAGGTAAGGGGGGACTCGTGGTGGAACGAGAGAAGAGCTGAATACAGGGGGGAGAGAGAATGAGAGAAGAGCTGAATACAGGGGAGAGGGGGAACAGGTGAAGAGCTGAATACAGGTGAGAGGGGGAACAGGTGAAGAGCTGAATACAGGTGAGAGGGGGAACGAGAGAAGAACTGAATACAGGTGAGAGGGGGAACGAGAGAAGAGCTGAATACAGGTGAGGGGGGGAACGAGAGAAGAGCTGAATACAGGGGAGAGGGGGAACAGGTGAAGAGCTGAATACAGGTGAGAGGGGGAACAGGTGAAGAGCTGAATACAGGTGAGAGGGGGAACGAGAGAAGAGCTGAATACAGGGGAGAGGGGGAACAGGTGAAGAGCTGAATACAGGTGAGAGGGGGAACAGGTGAAGAGCTGAATACAGGTGAGAGGGGGAATGAGAGAAGAGCTGAATACAGGGGAGAGGGGGAACGAGAGAAGAGCTGAATACAGGTGAGAGGGGGAACAGGTGAAGAGCTGAATACAGGTGAGAGGGGGAACGAGAGAAGAACTGAATACAGGTGAGAGGGGGAACGAGAGAAGAGCTGAATACAGGTGAGGGGGGGGAACGAGAGAAGAGCTGAATACAGGGGAGAGGGGGAACGAGAGAAGAGCTGAATACAAGTGAGAGGGGGAACGAGAGAAGAGCTGAATACAAGTGAGAGGGGGAACGAGAGAAGAGCTGAATACAGGGGAGAGGGGGAACAGGTGAAGAGCTGAATACAGGTGAGAGGGGGAACAGGTGAAGAGCTGAATACAGGTGAGAGGGGGAACGAGAGAAGAACTGAATACAGGTGAGAGGGGGAACGAGAGAAGAGCTGAATACAGGTGAGGGGGGGAACGAGAGAAGAGCTGAATACAGGGGAGAGGGGGAACGAGAGAAGAGCTGAATACAAGTGAGAGGGGGAACGAGAGAAGAGCTGAATACAAGTGAGAGGGGGAACGAGAGAAGAGCTGAATACAGGTGAGAGGGGGAACGAGAGAAGAGCTGAATACAGGGAGAGGGGGAATGAGAGAAGAGCTGAATACAGGTGAGAGGGGGAACGAGAGAAGAGCTGAATACAGGTGAGAGGGGGAACGAGAGAAGAGCTGAATACAGGTGAGAGGGGGAACGAGAGAAGAGCTGAATACAGGTGAGAGGGGGAACGAGAGAAGAGCTGAATACAGGTGAGGGGGAACGAGAGAAGAGCTGAATACAGGGAGAGGGGGAATGAGAGAAGAGCTGAATACAGGTGAGAGGGGGAACGAGAGAAGAGCTGAATACAGGTGAGGGGGGAGATCACCCAGAAGGTTTATACTGTTAGTACATATTTGTATATTGATTTCGTATGAATGTGTATTAAACATCCACGACCCTTAGTGAGACCCTCCACAGGTGAAGACCCCACACGGAGCATATATATCAGAATACATATATAAAGTGTATTTCCTAGTACAATATGATACTTGAATGGAACTGATTTACTGCAAAACCAGATCAGGACAATGTGAAATGAAGGTGTGAGGAGGCATCTAGCACTAACATTAGAAGAAGACTGAGAATGTAGGGAGTATGTGTAACCCAATAACGTACAGTGTGAGAGCAACAAGTACTCTATAATATCACATAATGTATTATTACATAGAAGTGAAATACTCTGATGTAATGATGAGAACGATGGACGTATAGATCACAGTATTCCTGACCTCTGTGCCGTGTGCAGCTGTCACTGTCTGAATTTTGCGATTGACGTGTTATCTACGTCTTTACCTTCGACCTAAGGACGATTAATGCGCACACACTAGTCACACTTTAGACGATTAACGAAAGACCGACCATCTGGCTTTTCACAGCCATATTACCGTGAGCAAAGATTAGAATTTTGTACACACTGAAACGACTTATAAGGTCCATGTAACGATATCCCCATAATGCTGTACACATTAATGCAACAGACACCGGCTATTGCTTAACCGCTAGAAGCGGCTAATTACAGAATGAGTGACGTGCGGACACCGCACCACGTGGGACTGGAGCACACATCAGAAATTAACATACACACGCCCCCAAAGGAGTCGCAGCCCGTGCTGTGTGCAGGAGAGCCGGTCCCCCCCGCCCGTGCTGTGTGCAGGAGAGCCGGTCCCCCCCGCCCGTGCTGTGTGCAGGAGAGCCGGCCCCCCCGCCCGCGCTGTGTGCAGGAGAGCCGGCCCCCCCCCGCCCGCGCTGTGTGCAGGAGAGCCGGCCCCCCCCCCGCCCGCGCTGTGTGCAGGAGAGCCGGCCCCCCCCCCCCGCCCGCGCTGTGTGCAGGAGAGCCGGCCCCCCCCCCGCCCGCGCTGTGTGCAGGAGAGCCGGCCCCCCCCCCCGCCCGCGCTGTGTGCAGGAGAGCCGGCCCCCCCCCGCCCGCGCTGTGTGCAGGAGAGCCGGCCCCCCCCCGCCCGCGCTGTGTGCAGGAGAGCCGGCCCCCCCCCGCCCGCGCTGTGTGCTGGAGAGCCGGCCCCCCCCGCTCGCGCTGTGTGCTGGAGAGCCGGCCCCCCCCGCCCGCGCTGTGTGCAGGAGAGCCGGTCCCCCCCGCCCGCGCTGTGTGCAGGAGAGCCGGTCCCCCCCGCCCGCGCTGTGTGCAGGAGAGCCGGTCCCCATCATACTATGACGGATCAAGAAATACATTTTTATTTTGATTTTAATGTAATTTAAATAAGAGACTCAGCACTTGGCAGAATAAAATGAATTACTGTACTTTTATGTTGTTTTTGATTTTTGGGGGATTAATGAGCGGGGGATCCAAGCGACCCCCTGTCCATTATCCTGGAGTCACTGGGGTGGTACAGTTGCCCCACAGCTTGGAGAGTTGAAGAGGGCCCCTAGGAGCGGGTAGGTGCTGGTCTCACACTATGTGGAGCAGGGCGCCCCCTATGTCATTCTCTGTCCTTTTACCGCACAGGATCTGTGCCCCAATCATATACAGTATGCCCACAAACTGCCCACCGTAGACAAAGACCTACTCCATGAAATATTAGTACAGTAGCATATAGTAGTACTGAGCGTCCTGAGACACACCAGGCGCCCCCTCCCCCTCTTATTTTCCTCTATCGTTTTTAACCAGAGTCTGGAAGTTACAGCATAACAAATGTCTTGCATCACCGCTGAATAGAGGCCCTGGCAGGACTTCCAGGCTTATGGAAAAATCCATCATCTCCTGCTAAGCAGCTCTCCGTGGACTCAGCCACTGCACCGTCCTGGAAGCGGATCCTGTAACACGAGCATCTGGTGCAGGAGTGAGCCGGTCTGGCAGAGCGCCTCGCTGCTCACAGCGACATTAAATGTGCCAGACAAAGGCCTGATGCGGCGTTTGTTTTATTTCACGCCTCGCAGCGTTTCATACGGACAGTGAGGGACAGTTATATGGGGCCAACGTACACACAACGCCATTACTCTGTATGACTGCGTAGACTTCTGGATACAATACAATACAATAAATAGTAACGCACTGTGATATACAATATATATATAGATATAGATATAGATATATAGAGATATATATATAATAGATAGATAGAGATATATATAGATAGATAGAGATATATAATATATATTTGAATACTGCAGATAAGATAATTTTCATATAATTGGTAGCAATAGTGTATATTACAGATTGTTACCTAACCTGCCCACAGGACATTCCGTTGTCCTATCTATGTATTCATATACCTGTGTACACTATGAAATAACACTTACTACTGGCTTGGACATTAAGTCTGCGCTGGTCGCTGAGGGGTTAATCTACACATTTACTTATTAAGGGGCATCCAGTGCTGACTGCATCCGTTTCTCTGTCCAGCTCCTCCAGAGTAATGACCTCAGTGACCTCGTCTTCCTGGAACCACTGATGGACAATATGACCAGCCGTCTGAAGGACAGCAGCCTGACCGTGCGCATGTTAGCCGTCCGTGGCTTGGGGAACATTGCAGGCGGATACCCCGATAAGGTGAGGACCCCGTGTACTTGGGCAGGTGGCTGGTCGGAGATTCACTTTTACACTCTTGTCTGTGCGATTGCAGGTGCGCAAGAATGGATCCAACCTCCTTACTTCTATGATCAATGCCATGGACGATCGCGAGGACCCTGACCATATAGTGACCCAGGAGGCAATGTCCAGTCTCTCTCGCCTCCTCCCCCATATGCAGGACACAGACATGCGTTCACTCCTTATCCACACCGCCATCCGGATTCGACCCTTCTTTGACCATGTAAGTGATTGTGTTTGAGGACCTCAATCTTTGTATCAGCCACAAGTTTGTCCTGTATCTGTCTCTGCCAACCCCTATCTCTCTGCCTTCCTGTGTGGTGGACTGTCTGTCATCCTGCCGTTGTGGTCAAACGTTTGTCAGATCACATTCTATGTCTCTGTTCTGTATGTGCTTCCTCCTATGTCTCTACCAACCCCTGTCTGGACAGTGGTGGTATGCTGGACTGCCTGTCTGCTGGACAGTGGTGGTATGCTGGACTGCCTGTCTGTCTGCTGGACAGTGGTGGTATGCTGGACTGCCTGTCTGTCTGCTGGACAGTGGTGGTATGCTGGACTGCCTGTCTGTCTGCTGGACAGTGGTGGTATGCTGGACTGCCTGTCTGTCTGCTGGACAGTGGTGGTATGCTGGACTGCCTGTCTGTCTGCTGGACAGTGGTGGTATGCTGGACTGCCTGTCTGTTTGCTGGACAGTGGTGGTATGCTGGACTGCCTGTCTGTCTGCTGGACAGTGGTGGTATGCTGGACTGCCTGTCTGTCTGCTGGACAGTGGTGGTATGCTGGACTGCCTGTCTGTCTGCTGGACAGTGGTGGTATGCTGGACTGCCTGTCTGTCTGCTGGACAGTGGTGGTATGCTAGAATGCCTGTCTGTATGCTGGACAGTGGTGGTATGCTGGACTGCCTGTCTGTCTGCTGGACAGTTGTGGTATGCTGGACTGCCTGTATGCTGGACTGCCTGTCTGTCTGCTGGACAGTTGTGGTATGTTGGACTGCCTGTATGCTGGACAGTGGTGGTATGCTAGAATGCCTGTCTGTATGCTGGACAGTGGTGGTATGCTGGACTGCCTGTCTGTATGCTGGACAGGGTTTGACACTGCTTGTATGCTGGACATCTGTCATCTCACCTCTGCCCTGTCCTGTTTGTATAATAAATAACTATATCCCTTTTTCTGGTGTTTTCCTGAGTTACCCATGCTGTATTTAGCTCAGTAATAACTATACAGCTACTATGTGTCATGTTGTGTTAGTTCTGTGTACATTAATGTATGTGCTGTATCGACACACACAGTTACTATTATATCAGCGACGGAGGCGTCATGGTTACTAAACCTCCGCTCCGTTTCTGGGGTATTTTTCAGGAGAGGGAAGATTTGCGTAAAGCCTCCATTATGCTGTTCGGGAATCTGACCAAGTTCCGCTTTGGGTGCAGTGATGAGGTTCTGTTCGAGCAGATCCTGAATGGTCTGGTGACGTTACTGCTCCACCTGCAGGACCCTAAACCGGACGTGGTGAAGGTAATGATAATGTGTGGGTAAGGACATGGCATCAGCCACACCCAGGGCTCACCTGTTGTGTCCACTCTTCTGTTTCAGGCTTGTAAATTTGCTCTGCAGATGTGTGCCCCAAATATAAACAACCAGAGCCTGGCAGACATGTTCCTCACCCACCTGCACCCCGACAGAGGCCTGCACTATGGAGAGTTCATGAATAATGTCTGCAAACACCTGGTGAGGACTCAGTGACTTCATACTGCAAATCTAGACAGGGAGAAGAAAATCCAAGTCCGAGACCATATATTGTACGAGATCCGGACATAGTCTATAGCTCTGTATGAGAGGGGACATTGCAGTGACCGTCATACAAATACCGAGAGGGCCTTGATAATGTACCACGGGGCGCTCTCCTGTGTCCGAGGGTAGATAATGTACCACAGGGCGCTCTCCTGTGTCCGGGGCGGGGATAGGTAATGAACCATGGGGCGCTCTCTCCTGTGTCCGAGGGTAGGTAATGTACCACAGGGCGCTCTCCTGTATCCGGGGGTAGATAATGTACCACGGGGCGCTCTCCTGTATCCGGGGGTAGATAATGTACCACAGGGCGCTCTCCTGTATCCGGGGGTAGGTAATTTACCACGGGGCGCTCTCCTGTATCCGGGGGTAGATAATGTACCACAGGGCGCTCTCCTGTATCCGGGGGTAGGTAATGTACCACGGGGCGCTCTCCTGTATCCGGGGGTAGATAATGTACCACGGGGCGCTCTCCTGTGTCCGGGGGGTGGGTAATGTACCACGGGGCGCTCTCCTGTATCCGAGGGTAGGTAATGTACCACGGGGCGCTCTCCTGTGTCCGTGGGTAGGTAATGTACCACGGGGCGCTCTCTCATGTGTCCGGGTGTAGGTAATGTACCACGGGGCTCTCTCATGTGTCCGGGTGTAGGTAATGTACCACAGGGCGCTCTCTCATGTGTCCGGGGTGTAGGTAATGTACCACGGGGCGCTCTCTCATGTGTCCAGGGGGTGGGTAATGTACCACGGGGCGCTCTCTCATGTGTCCGAGGGTAGGTAATGTACCACGGGGCGCTCTCTCATGTGTCCGAGGGTAGGTAATGTACCACGGGGCGCTCTCTCATGTGTCCGAGGGTAGGTAATGTACCACGGGGCGCTCTCTCATGTGTCCGAGGGTAGGTAATGTACCACGGGGCTCTCTCATGTGTCCGGGTGTAGGTAATGTACCACGGGGCTCTCTCATGTGTCCGGGGTGTAGGTAATGTACCACGGGGCGCTCTCTCATGTGTCCAGGGGGTGGGTAATGTACCACGGGGCTCTCTCATGTGTCCGGGTGTAGGTAAGGTACCACGGGGCGCTCTCTCCTGTGTCCGGGTGTAGGTAAGGTACCACGGGGCGCTCTCTCATGTGTCCGAGGGTAGGTAATGTACCACGGGGCGCTCTCTCATGTGTCCGAGGGTAGGTAATGTACCACGGGGCGCTCTCTCATGTGTCCGAGGGTAGGTAATGTACCACGGGGCGCTCTCTCATGTGTCCGAGGGTAGGTAATGTACCACAGGGCGCTCTCCTGTGTCCGGGGTGTAGGTAATGTACCACGGGGCGCTCTCTCATGTGTCCGGGTGTAGGTAAGGTACCACGGGGCGCTCTCTCATGTGTCCGGGGTGTAGGTAATGTACCACAGGGCGCTCTCCTGTTTCCGGGGTGTAGGTAATGTACCACGGGGCGCTCTCTCATGTGTCCGGGGTGTAGGTAATGTACCACGGGGCGCTCTCTCATGTGTCCGGGGTGTAGGTAATGTACCACAGGGCGCTCTCCTGTGTCCGGGGTGTAGGTAAGGTACCACGGGGCGCTCTCTCATGTGTCCAGGGGGTGGGTAATGTACCATAGGGCGCTCTGTCTCTTTGTGAGAGATTGACGAGCGAGGGACAATTGTGGGTGAGGCCATTTCAGGGAGATATCCATAATAGTCAGTATGATGTTCTGCAAGGTGTGGGAGGAATGGTCTGCAGGGGTAACGTACATTGTAACCGCGATGTCCCTCATGTGATTCTGTGGTCTCTGTGTGTAGAAATGGTTTGTGATATAAGTTTCTCCTTGGTGCAGTTGCAGGGATATCCAGACATGATCTCCCGTCTTGTCCAGACCAACATCACCTACTTCAAGAGCATCTGGCCTGATATCCGAGCTGCCGCTCCCATGTTCATAGGTATCGCGAACCCAGCATGCTAATGACACACCCTGCCTGTGGCCTGCTCATGTAAATGTTGTGACACCAACAGGAGGAGACACAGAGCCAGCCCCTCCCACTGTGGGGTGACAAACAGAAGGGAGCTATGTGACATGACGCTTGCCCTTCCCACTGCAGGGTGACGGACGGGATTGGCACCATTTCCGCAGTATCTGTCCTAATGTTCTGTTCTCTCTGCAGGGTTCTTGGTGTTGCACATGCAGAAGGATCAGTGTAAACTGGTAGATTTAGATCATCTGGTGACGTGTAAGTTCCCCTGTGTTATGTGTGAACATTATTATTATCCTACAGCATTTACATTGCACCCAGAAGAGGGTGTTTTATTTAGCACCTTTGTCTATCAGATGGACTCTGTTTCTGGCCTTATACCCGTGAGAGAGCGGAACACGCTGAACAAAACGCTGTCTCTCGGGTGAACAGGGTTCTGCCGCTAGGACCTGGGGGCTGGTCAGCTTTACATAAGCAGATGCCACCAATCACATGTTCTTCTGAGATGTTACTGAGTCACTGCTGAAATATTCTGTACTGCTTTGTAGTTGTAAAGAAAACTGACACCTTGACACGAAAACACCCAATACGGATCTGTCTGTCCCCTGTCTTTTTATGTTGGAGCTCCACAATCCCTACGTTTATTATCTGTAATGACTGTTGCATACTGGACCTGCCTCTGACTTGTGCTCTCTCTGCCTGTTAGTACTGGACCTGCCTCTGACTTGTACCCTCTCTGCCTGTTAGTACTGGACCTGCCTCTGACTTGTACCCTCTCTGCCTGTGAGTACTGGACCTGCCTCTGACTTGTGCTCTCTCTGCCTGTTAGTACTGGACCTGCCTCTGACTTGTACCCTCTCTGCCTGTGAGTACTGGACCTGCCTCTGACTTGTGCTCTCTCTGCCTGTTAGTACTGGACCTGCCTCTGACTTGTACCCTCTCTGCCTGTTAGTACTGGACCTGCCTCTGACTTGTGCTCTCTCTGCCTGTTAGTACTGGACCTGCCTCTGACTTGTACCCTCTCTGCCTGTTAGTACTGGACCTGCCTCTGACTTGTGCTCTCTCTGCCTGTTAGTACTGGACCTGCCTCTGACTTGTGCCTTCTCTGCCTGTGAGTACTGGACCTGCCTCTGACTTGTGCCCTCTCTGCCTGTTAGTACTGGACCTGCCTCTGACATGTGCCCTCTCTGCCTGTTAGTACTGGACCCGCCTCTGACTTGTACCCTCTCTGCCTGTTAGTACTGGACCTGCCTCTGACTTGTACCCTCTCTGCCTGTTAGTACTGGACCTGCCTCAGAGTACTGGACCTGCTTCTGACTTGTACCCTCTCTGCCTGTTAGTACTGGACCTGCCTCTGACTTGTACCCTCTCTGCCTGTTAGTACTGGACCTGCCTCTGACTTGTGCTCTCTCTGCCTGTTAGTACTGGACCTGCCTCTGACTTGTGCTCTCTCTGCCTGTTAGTACTGGACCTGCCTCTGACTTGTGCTCTCTCTGCCTGTTAGTACTGGACCTGCCTCTGACTTGTGCTCTCTGGACCTGACCTGTGTGTAGAGCAACTAATATAAATGTTAACTGTCTGTGTACCGTGTATGGGGGGATGGCACAGTGTGTGCACACTGCGTGTCTGTGTTGGGGATGGGGGGTGGCACTGCGTGTCTGTGTTGGGGGGGGCATTGTGCCTGCACACTGTATGTGGGGGGGGGGGGCACTGTGCCTGCACACTGCGTTTCTGTGTTGGGGGGGGCACTGTGCGCGCACACTGTGTGGGGGGGGGGGCACTGTGAGTGCACACTGTGTTGGGGGGGGGCACTGTGAGTGCACACTGTGTTGGGGGGGGGGGGGCACTGTGAGTGCACACTGTGTTGGGGGGGGGGGGGCACTGTGAGTGCACACTGTGTGAGGGGGGGCACTGTGAGTGCACACTGTGTGTTGGGGGGGCACTGTGAGTGCACACTGTGTGTTGGGGGGGCACTGTGCGCGCACACTGTGTGTTGGGGGGGCACTGTGAGTGCACACTGTGTGTTGGGGGGGCACTGTGCGCGCACACTGTGGAGGGGGGGGCACTGTGAGTGCACACTGTGTTGGGGGGGGGCACTGTGAGTTCACACTGTGTGGGGGGGCACTGTGAGTTCACACTGGGGGGGGGCACTGTGAGTGCACACTGGGGGGGGGGCACTGTGCGCGCACACTGTATGTGGAGGGGGGGGCACTGTGCGCGCACACTGTGTGGGGGGGGGCACTGTGCGCGCACACTGTGTGGGGGGGGGCACTGTGAGTGCACACTGTGGGGGGGGGCACTGTGCGCGCACACTGTATGTGGAGGGGGGGCACTGTGCGCGCACACTGTGTGGGGGGGGGCACTGTGCGCGCACACTGTGTGGGGGGGGGGGCACTGTGAGTGCACACTGTGGGGGGGGGCACTGTGCGCGCACACTGTATGTGGAGGGGGGGCACTGTGAGTGCACACTGTATGTTTGTGCACTTTGTATCCGAGTATCTTCTCCTGTTTGGGGAACGGCGTCTGTGTCTGTAATTGGGCTGGATACACAGCAGTTGGGGGATTGAGGTACTTGCAGAATGAGGCAGTTACAGGTGGTCACATTAGTATTATAGATACTGAGAGCTCTGAGCATTCAGAGGAATAGAGCCCCAGCTCATCATAGATTGCACATCCCATGAATCTCTTACTGAGTAAACGTAGAGGGATAATGCCAAGCACAGATCTCACTATAACCCCTGATCGCCTGTAGCAGATATCTCATTGTACCTCTGCTGAGGCAGTAGTATGGAGTCTGTGACATCCACATGCTCTATAGAAAGACATCATTCATGGTTATGGCCCCTGTGTCTGCTTACTCTGGGCTCCTTTCCTTCCTCTATTACTGTGATCAGCTGAGTAGGTTCCAGGATAAGATTTACAGCCTCCCTGGGACCCCCTCTCGCTGACTGTGGGGGTAGAAGGAAGCACAGTGATCTCATTAGGCTAACGTGCAGACGGATCCCCGAGTGCTTCCCATAGGGTCCCGTGTAAACAGCTACTGGAAGTAGAGCCGGGACCTGCGCCAGGGACAGAGTGAGGACGGGGGGAGAGTGAGAGGAGAGACAGACAGAGCGATACAGAGAGCTCTGGGAGAAAACTCAGGATATGGGGTTGACGAGCAAAACTATGAGGGCTATTTAATAGATCTCCAGCGATGCAGACTCTGCTATATAGGGGAGGGGGCCAGCAGTAATCAGGACTGTTATATAGGTGGCCTGCTATATACCCTCATATCCTCTTACATCTACCTGTGACCACCGCCGGGTCTCTTGATAACCACCTCCAAGACTTGACTGGTGCTGCTCCTCTCTACCCTGCCTGGTCAGACTATCTAAGCAGTGCTGTCCCCCTTACACTATATAACTATGTATAGTACCCCTCCATTGCTGTGCGGCTGTCTGGTCTCTGTATTGTGGAGTCAATGTACTGACTGTGCTTCTCTTCTCTCTCCAGCTCTCATCATCTTGTTGAAGGATCCAATCCCTTGTGTGCGCATTAAAGCTTCAGAGACCATGGGCCGCTTAGTAAAATTTGTTTAATGTCTGCCCTCGGAGGGTAGGATGACTGTGACGTTCCAGCCATGGCGTAGATCTGTGCTCGGTCAATAAGATACAGCATTCCTGATGTGTCTTCTGTCACCAGCTCTTAGTGTTACATTAAGGAGAACACTTGGTACTTCTAGGACAGGGGTATAATGTGGTTTTGTATCGTCTCAAATCATCAAAGGTTTTTTGGCGAGAAAATGAGCAGCCTGAAGAGTGTCAGTGGAACAAGAGCCTCATAGACGCTGCTCATTGGCGTTAATGGATAATGAGTGATTTCTACAACCATCCTGTTGTCCATGGCCTGGATTCTTAGGGATGGTCCACGTTAAAGTATTACAAGTATTTTGCCCACTTTTGAGAATTCATGTTGAGAGTCCTCCTACGGTGGTGGGGGGGTGATATCTGGCTACATACAGATTATATGTATATACTGAGGATGTGTATTTTCTATGACTTTTGGGATGAGAATCAAAACATGAAAAATATTTTTCAACATAATTTTTGTGATTTTGTTTTTATTCTGGTCCCTAAGGAAAGTCTCTGTATACAAAAGCAGAGTGGTGCACGTCCTTACAGGTTTTATGGTTGTATTAATTAACTGTGCTCCTGGCCCTTGATGAGACGTTATAACGTAGACCAGCTCTACCACTAAACACAACGGAAACTTCTATAAAGTGTATTTTTCATAACAAGTAAAAGCAGCCTATTACATGTGTGACATTTAATATATAACACCAGAAAAGCATGAGAACCTGGCCTGAGAAAGCTGTTCCTGTAGATGCCACATTCACCCTTGCACTGTCTAAAGATGTTCATTTTATCAGCATAGAGACAACATACACTACATGGCCAAAAGTATTTGGACACCTAAACATCCCATTCCAAACAATGGGCATTAATGTAGAGTTGGTTCCCCCTTTGCTGTTATAACAGTGTCCACCCTTCTGGCTGGGGGATTCACATTCATTCAGCTACAGGAGCATTAGTGAGGTCAGGGACTGATGTTTGTAGATGGTGAGGTCGGGGACTGATGTTTGTAGATGGTGAGGTCGGGGACTGATGTTGGTAGATGGTGAGGTCGGGGACTGATGTTTGTAGATGGTGAGGTCGGGGACTGATGTTGGTAGATGGTGAGGTCGGGGACTGATGTTTGTAGATGGTGAGGTCGGGGACTGATGTTTGTAGATGGTGAGGTCGGGGACTGATGTTGGTAGATGGTGAGGTCGGGGACTGATGTTGGTAGATGGTGAGGTCGGGGACTGATGTTGGTAGATGGTGAGGTCGGGGACTGATGTTGGTAGATGGTGAGGTCGGGGACTGATGTTGGTAGATGGTGAGGTCGGGGACTGATGTTGGTAGATGGTGAGGTCGGGGACTGATGTTGGTAGATGGTGAGGTCGGGGACTGATGTTGGTAGATGGTGAGGTCGGGGACTGATGTTGGTAGATGGTGAGGTCGGGGACTGATGTTGGTAGATGGTGAGGTCGGGGACTGATGTTGGTAGATGGTGAGGTCGGGGACTGATGTTGGTAGATGGTGAGGTCGGGGACTGATGTTTGTAGATGGTGAGGTCGGGGACTGATGTTTGTAGATGGTGAGGTCGGGGACTGATGTTTGTAGATGGTGAGGTCGGGGACTGATGTTTGTAGATGGTGAGGTCGGGGACTGATGTTTGTAGATGGTGAGGTCGGGGACTGATGTTGGTAGATGGTGAGGTCGGGGACTGATGTTGGTAGATGGTGAGGTCGGGGACTGATGTTGGTAGATGGTGAGGTCGGGGACTGATGTTGGTAGATGGTGAGGTCGGGGACTGATGTTGGTAGATGGTGAGGTCGGGGACTGATGTTGGTAGATGGTGAGGTCGGGGACTGATGTTGGTAGATGGTGAGGTCGGGGACTGATGTTGGTAGATGGTGAGGTCGGGGACTGATGTTGGTAGATGGTGAGGTCGGGGACTGATGTTGGTAGATGGTGAGGTCGGGGACTGATGTTGGTAGATGGTGAGGTCGGGGACTGATGTTGGTAGATGGTGAGGTCGGGGACTGATGTTGGTAGATGGTGAGGTCGGGGACTGATGTTGGTAGATGGTGAGGTCGGGGACTGATGTTGGTAGATGGTGAGGTCGGGGACTGATGTTGGTAGATGGTGAGGTCGGGGACTGATGTTGGTAGATGGTGAGGTCGGGGACTGATGTTGGTAGATGGTGAGGTCGGGGACTGATGTTGGTAGATGGTGAGGTCGGGGACTGATGTTGGTAGATGGTGAGGTCGGGGACTGATGTTGGTAGATGGTGAGGTCGGGGACTGATGTTGGTAGATGGTGAGGTCGGGGACTGATGTTGGTAGATGGTGAGGTCGGGGACTGATGTTGGTAGATGGTGAGGTCGGGGACTGATGTTGGTAGATGGTGAGGTCGGGGACTGATGTTGGTAGATGGTGAGGTCGGGGACTGATGTTGGTAGATGGTGAGGTCGGGGACTGATGTTGGTAGATGGTGAGGTCGGGGACTGATGTTGGTAGATGGTGAGGTCGGGGACTGATGTTGGTAGATGGTGAGGTCGGGGACTGATGTTGGTAGATGGTGAGGTCGGGGACTGATGTTGGTAGATGGTGAGGTCGGGGACTGATGTTGGTAGATGGTGAGGTCGGGGACTGATGTTGGTAGATGGTGAGGTCGGGGACTGATGTTGGTAGATGGTGAGGTCGGGGACTGATGTTGGTAGATGGTGAGGTCGGGGACTGATGTTGGTAGATGGTGAGGTCGGGGACTGATGTTGGTAGATGGTGAGGTCGGGGACTGATGTTGGTAGATGGTGAGGTCGGGGACTGATGTTGGTAGATGGTGAGGTCGGGGACTGATGTTGGTAGATGGTGAGGTCGGGGACTGATGTTGGTAGATGGTGAGGTCGGGGACTGATGTTGGTAGATGGTGAGGTCGGGGACTGATGTTGGTAGATGGTGAGGTCGGGGACTGATGTTGGTAGATGGTGAGGTCGGGGACTGATGTTGGTAGATGGTGAGGTCGGGGACTGATGTTGGTAGATGGTGAGGTCGGGGACTGATGTTGGTAGATGGTGAGGTCGGGGACTGATGTTGGTAGATGGTGAGGTCGGGGACTGATGTTGGTAGATGGTGAGGTCGGGGACTGATGTTGGTAGATGGTGAGGTCGGGGACTGATGTTGGTAGATGGTGAGGTCGGGGACTGATGTTGGTAGATGGTGAGGTCGGGGACTGATGTTGGTAGATGGTGAGGTCGGGGACTGATGTTGGTAGATGGTGAGGTCGGGGACTGATGTTGGTAGATGGTGAGGTCGGGGACTGATGTTTGTAGATGGTGAGGTCGGGGACTGATGTTTGTAGATGGTGAGGTCGGGGACTGATGTTTGTAGATGGTGAGGTCGGGGACTGATGTTGGTAGATGGTGAGGTCGGGGACTGATGTTGGTAGATGGTGAGGTCGGGGACTGATGTTGGTAGATGGTGAGGTCGGGGACTGATGTTGGGCAGTAGGGTCGGGCTTGCAGTCAGCATTCAAAATCATCACAAAGGTGTTCGATGGGGTTGCGGTCAGGGCTTTGTGCAAACCAGTCAAGTTCTTCCACACCAAATTTGAAACAACTTTTTAATGGACCTCACTTTGTGCACTGTGGAATTTTCATGTTGAAACAAGAAGGAGCCTCCCCCAAAGTATTGCCAGGAAGTTAGAAGCACACAATTCTCTAGAATGCCAGTGTATGCGGTAGCAATAAAATTTCCCTTCGGTTGAATTAAGGGGCCTAGACCAAGCCATTATTCCTCCCCCACCAAACTTTACAGTTGCCAGTACGCATTTGGGTAGGAAGCGTCTTCCATCTGCCAAACCTAGATTCGTTCATCACACTGCCAGATAGTGAGGCGTGATCAGTCATTCCAGAGAACGTTTCCACTGCTCCATAGTCCATTGGTGGCCTGCTTTACACCACTCTGCGGCTGGTGACGGGAGGCTTGTGTGCGGCTGATCGGCTATGGACACCCCGTCCATGAAACTCTACAACAGTTTTGATTTCTGTACTGTTACAAGGACAGGCTGCAGCTGTGAAACCGTAAGAAAAGGGTGGGGCACTGTTCTGTGAAGCTGGGGGGGGGGGGTCCTGAGAGAGGCTGTGACGGGTTGGGATTACTTCACCACCCGACCGGTTGAGGAAAGGGTGAAGGGAAGTTCTTCCTGCACAGGTTCTCTGGCTTTCTTTCTCACTATCAGTAACTGACCGCTCCTCCTGGTGCCACCAGACACTGGCCGACTGCGAATGCCAACTGCGCAATAGTTGTAGGAGAATCTCGCTGCCCCCACTGGGCTCCTTCACGACTACTATAACTGATTATTAATGATGTTTATTTGCTCATTAGTCCTGAGATATTACATCAGATATTTAGCATCAGGATGCAATATATTCTCTAATCTTAGATTTAACAAAATTCACATCAATCTGTGATTTCCTGTATTATTCATGTAGTTTGTTTATCTTTTTAACAAGACGGGATAAAAAGTAACAAACTCCTGCTGTGTATTCAGGCTAAAAAAAATGTTGGTCACTCTCAGATGAAAAAGGAAATCCCATGCCAATTAAGCCTTTCTTCAGACAGTTGTAGAAAAAGTTCCTCTAACATGGCATCAGTACATTTCCAATACAAAACTCGGTACATTACTGTGCCACTATGTGAAATAAATTTATATAGTAAGTTATTTCTAAGTGATCCATCCACAGATACCCCTCGGACTTTCTCCGAGATTTTTATGACAACTTGTTCATTTCTGTAGGAATCTGACCTATACCTGAAAAGAGGAAAAGTACAAATAATAATTAACACGTTGCAGGTGTGATGAACCGTTTCTAGATACTTGTAGCAAGAAGCCGTGTCAGACAGAGAAAACCTCTACAAATAAAGACTTTATCTGAATTAGTGGATCACCATTTGCTGACCCCAGGGAGTGTATTGGGTTCAGAGGAAGATCAATGTTGTCTCCATTTCAGCACTGATGGAGGGTGACTTTCTCATATTCCATACAGCAGATAAACCGAGAATAATTAGGGCATTTAACACAAGGGCCCCTAAGAGGGTTTAAGAAAAACCAACCACCTTCCATCAGAAACATGATAAAGATGTCCTCATTCCCTTATGTAAGGGGGAATCGTGGAATGTATAAACACAAACAAAGCCGCATTTGTAAATAAGCGTTTAAAAACAATGCGTTGAGATGTCTGTGAAAATTTTGATTCTTTTCCAAAACTGGATAATTCAGTGATACAAATGTCTTTTCCAGAAGGCTGGATTAGATGCCACAGAAAGATAGGCAGATAGTTCTTGGCGAAATATTTAGTCATCAGTACATACCTGGCATGAACCACTAGTTCATGCCATCTATGTCAATGGCCTGAGCCTTGAGAGACTTTTTGGTAGAAAACATTGTGGGCTATATCAAGAGAGATTTACATTCATCCCAAGGTGTGAAATGGAGGGGGGAGGGGGGTGGTCTCGGCAACGCTGCTGAGGAAACATCTACACAGGACGAGGCCTTAAAAACCTGGGATGGTTGGTGAATAGAGAGAAGTCGAAGATTTATTTCTCAAGATTAATTCTAGATTCTGTTTTCAATAACAATTTTTCAAGAAAAGAAGATTGGCAAATTAATTTCAAATGTTCAATGTGTGTTTATGAGGCAATGAGCATCTTGGTCTGTGACCTCCATGATCGAGGTAGAAATAAGGCCTCTACAGCACGACGGTCACTTACGATGGGGCAGATATTTCAACTATGATATTCAAATTGATCTGCCGAGGGAAATGAGACCTGTGAGATGGTGGCTACACAGCCAACAACTCTAAGGAGGGATAACATTGATAGAGCCAACATGGACAAAGATGACACGTGCATGGTTCAATAGCACATATGCCAGAACATGTAGCCTGGTGGTCCTCGAATAATGTAGAAACAAAGATATATTTGTGACTGGATCACTTTTAAATAACATGGTTATTTATATCATTGCAAATTTACTTATTTTTTTGATATTGTGTGTATTTTGGAATAGGAAATATCTTTATTTCTGAGACCAGGGGAGGAAATTTGTTTTGTTTTAACTTTGCTAGATGAAATGCATTATTTCTGATGTATATATCTGATACAATAAGCATTTGTTGAGGAAGTCTTTTGTGTATTGTGGTGTAGGGAAATTACTTGTTTGGGGTATTTTAACTTTTCTTTGGGAATTCTCAAGTGCAGGAAATGTGTATTCTGCAACTGTCTGAAGAAAGGACCCATGTTAATCGCATGTTAATTAGACCTTTTGATGTGTGAGGGTCCAGCACCTGAAGGCACTGGAAGTTTTAATTAGAATTGCTGTTAGATTTCATGTATCTAAAACAAGATGCAGGAAATCATAGCAAGTATTAGAATATCACAGATAAGTGTAAATATTGTTAGCTTTGCATTGCATGTAAATCCATGTTTGGGTAAACAATGGATCCTGTTACTAAAAAGAGCTCAGACCTCAGGGGGTTGGCTTATCCTGTGAGGCCGTGTCCAGAACTGTATTAAAAAAGCACAGTTTGTATTGAAAATTGTTCTTGTTTCATCCGCCCTGCTCACTGGTACCTTCAACCCGTATGAGCAAATAAACATCACTTGCTTCAAAGACCTGCTTGGAAACTTCTCTATCCTTGTGACCGACAGATTAGACCCAACTCTAATCCATTCCCGACTGTTCTGCGATTTCGACCCAGTGTGATAGGCTGGGGAATCCATCCATAGCAAGCCTGATCCATAGTAAGAGGTCAGGGAGTATGAGCCCAGGTACACCAGCAACGGGGTACACTAGCAGCGTCAGTTACCCAGAAGAAACCCGTTACTGGATGGCGGTAAGGAGTCCAGTGGTGGCACCTGTAAGCCCCTCCTACTTCGGTGAGAGGGAGCATTTGGGATAAAGAAAGGTAACGGTGGTACAGTAAGCCCAGCCGGTTCCCAGCAACAACAGACAGGGTGGCATAGGCGGTCCATCCTGTCACAGATTTCTGGTGCTGGGATAACTGCAGGCGGCTTTTTGTGCACCAGTCAGAAGAGCCAAGTTATTCAGGAGAGGAATAACTGCAGCCAGGAGAACGTACAGGACGTTTAAGTAGAGTAAAATGTCCAAGGCAGACCTCGAGATACTGTGCCAAGCAAAGAAGTTTGAAATTCCTTATACAGCGACAAGAAGCGAAATTAAAAAGGTGCTGAAGGCCTGTGATGTGCAGTACGGGTCAGCAGATGAGGACGCTGACTGCAGCAGTAACCAGGCGATGCTAATTTCAAACCGAGAGGTATCTGCAGTAACATCCCAGAACACAGCACCTGTTCTCAGCGACAGTCACCCCCTACAGAGTGAACCAGTGGCGCAAGTTCAACAGCGTGATGAGGGTAACTTTTCTGTATTATTGCAGCAGCTGGGGTCCCTGGGAGACCAAACAACTGAGGCGGAGCGGTTGCTTATCATCAAGTTGTGGGGCAATCGCCGGGCACTGCAGCCCGTGAACAGTCATCTGCTGTTCACTTTCCCAAATTTGATGACACTGTTGGAAATATTGACAGACATTTGCAGGTGTTCGAAATGTCTTGTAGCCTCCATGACTTGGTGTGACTGCCTCACTTTTAAATAACTTATGGTATAAATTTATTTAAAGGAAATAGCGCAGGGCGCTTATTTATAGAATTGCAAAAATACAAATTTTTGATATTGTGGGTAGTTTAGTAAAATATATGTTTATTTGAGACCAGGGGAAGAAATTTGTTTGTTTTATCTTTGCTAGAGGAATTGCATGATTTCTGAGGCATATATTTGATACACAAAAGACTTCCTCCACAAAGGCTTATTGTATAGTGATGTGGGGAAATGACTTGTTTGGTATTTTGTACCTTTCTTTGCGAATGTGTATGCTGCAACTGTCTGAAGAACGGACCCATGTTAATTAGACCTTTTGATATGTGAGGGTTCAGCACAGGAAGGTTTAATTAAGACTTCATACTAGATTTCCTGCATCTAAAAACGAGAGGCGGAATATCACAGATGAGTAAATATTGTTAGCATTGCATGTAAATCCATGCTTGGGCAAACAGACTGCATCCTAATTCTAAAAATAGCTCAGACCTCAAGCGGGCTGGCTTACCGTGAGGCGGTGTTGAAATCTGTATAAAAAGCACTGTCTTGTATAGAAAATTGTTCTTCTCTTTACATCGGACCTGCTCTCCGGTCCCTTCAACTTGAATGCGCAAATACACATCACTTGCTTCAAAGTCCTGCTTGGAAACTGCTCTATTCCTGTGACCTACAGATTAGACCCAAAATCTAATCCATTTCCAGCTGTCAGAAGTTTGGACCCAGCTTCCCAGCACCACAGCTCTGTCCAGTGTGATAGGCCAGGGGTTATCCATCCACAGCAACCTGATACATAGGAAGAGGTCAGGAGTACCAGCCCAGGTACACCAGTAATAGGGTACACTCACAGAGTCAGTTATCCAGAAGAAACCCAGTTCTGGAAGCCAGTAAAGGCATTTGTAAGCCCTGCTACTGCAGTGAGAGGGTGCATTTTAGATAACGAAAGGATAACGTTGCAAAGTAAGCCCAGACTGTTCCCAGCAACAATAGACAGGGTGGCATAAACGGTCCATTCTGTCACAATATGTACTTAAGTTTAATCTCGCTGGGGGAACACTGCTACCCCATATTGAATGAGGGCGCATGGAGTTGGCACTTAAATAGTTAACAACTAAACTTGCTGCTGACTCCTCCCCTCTGTAACCCTCAGTGTAATACTAAAGCCCCAAGGAAGAGAACCAAACAACCAAGATCACACAGGAAAAGGGAGGGAACGCAATGGCCCCCAAATGGATTCAGAGAGATTTAACACAAGTACATAAATCTTCTTTTCTCAATCATCCACGCTGGGGGACACTGCTACATGGGGACTTTGTAAAGCAGCCCCCTAAGGGAGGGGCCCCTTTGATAACTCGGCACGGAAGACACTGCAGCCAAACCCTGCATCAGAAGATACAAAACCATTAAATTGATAGAACTGGGTCAAGGTATGAACAGAGGACCAGGTAGCTGACCCGCAAAGCCGATTCGCAGAAGCGCCTTGATGCATGGCCCAAGAGAACCCCACTGAATGAGTGGAATGAGCAGTAATCCTCTCTGGCAGTCCGGTTTGAGCTCTCCGAAACATGCCTAATCATGGACTTAATCCAATGGCCAGCCCCTCCTCTGGAAATCATAAAGAATGAAATGGGAATCCGTCTTTCTACACAGCAAACCCTAACCACATCCAAGGATGCAGGGAAAGAAAGCCCCAAAGAGGACACTCCTTCCCTAAAAGACGGAACCACAATGTCCTGATTAATATAGAACCCCGAGACCAGCTTGGGGAAGGAAGGAAATGGACTGCCCTATCTTCATGAAACACCAGGTAGGGAGCCCTACAGGACAAAGCACCCAGCCAGTTCCGACACCCTACGCGCAGACACTATTGCCAACAAAAACACCACCTTCCACGTTAATAGCCTCCAATCATTCAAACCCAGATGTTCAAAAGGAGACGTCTGAAGAATCTCCGAAACCAAATCATCCCAGTGAGGCGAGATGTATGACGGTTGAATGTGCAACACCCCCTGGAGAAAATTTTGAACATCCAGAACTTACCCGTGTGTATCAAACTACCATAGATTGTAAGCCTGTGAGCAGGGCCCTCTTACCTCTCTGTATATATTACCCAGTATTGTTTTATTAATGTTTGTTCCCAATTGTAAAGCGCAACGGAATCTGCTGGCGCTATATAAAAAAAATAATGATGATGATGGATCATGAACAGACGTTGGGAAAAAAACAGAACAGAAACCTGGACCTTCAGAAGTCAGCCTGAAACCTGCCTCAAGTCTACCTGCAGGAAAGTCAAAAAATGGGATAACCCGGAAAGAGTCTGCCTTGAAGGAACACCGCTCACACTAATATAAGCACCCCACACCCTGTGGTATATGCACCCTGAAGTCGGTTTGCATCAAGGTCTCCACTAGTCTATGTGAGAACCCCTTGGACCGCCAGAGACCGGCCTCAACAGCCACGCTATTAAAGCCAGTCGATGTAAGTCCAGATGATGAAATTGACCCTGCCTGAGCAGGTCTGGACAAAGAGGAAGGGCCCATCCTGGCCCTTCTGCCATCTGAAGGATGCTGGCGTACCAAGCTCACAGGGCCATCTTAACAATATTATGGGCCCCCGGGCAAAGCAGTGCACAGGGGGGCCGTACATTACATTATTATATATATATATATATATGATAGATGTACTTGCTCAGTTACCCTTGAAGGTTTTTTTTAGTTTTTTTCTTTTGCAGGATTATTTATTCTAATTAAGAGCCCTGCCTATGGGGTCCCCTTGCCCGTGGGGCCCCCGGGCACCTGCCATCGTGCCCAATGAAAAAGATGGCCCTGCAAGCTCATCTGGGCTAATTTGGAGCCACCAGAATTACCGAAAGACGTCCCAGACATATCCGTTGAATCATAGGAATTCCCACTGCTGCAGCCCGCAGATCCCTGGCCCTTGAGCAAAATCTGGGAATCTGACAATTGTGCCTAGAGGCCATCAGATCCAGATCGCACAGGCCCCATCTCCGGAACAGAACCTAAAAGGGAAGTGTTTCGAAGGCTGACACCATGAGTCCCAGAAACTTCATGCCTAAGAGTATGGTTGGTTGGGAATAATGTAGCCTCCTTTCCGAGTCCCTTATTGAACAAGGCTTGGAATCCAGAAGAAAGATCTTCTGGTGTCCTTAAGGAGACCCAAGAATATCATCCTTTGACAAGGGACCAGCTGATATTTGGGAAAGTTGATTATCCACCCATGAGTCCGAATAGTGAGCCTCAAGTGCTGTTCCAGAGTTAGGCAAGACGAGGCCTTGATGACTAGGTCATCCAAATATGGAATGATGTTCACCCCTAGATTCCTCAAGTGTGCGGCCATGACCGCTGTAATTTTGGTGAAAACTCTTGACACGGTGGAAAGTCCGAAAGGTGGAGCTCTGAACTGGAAATGGGACCTTCCCACCGTGAAAGGAAGAAGTGACTGAACCCTGCCAAACTGGGACATGGAATTAAGCATTCCGGATATTTATGGTCACCAAAAACTTGTCAAAGGGTTCCAATCCGATGCTAACAGACGGATTGCATGGAACTTGTCCACGCAAAGGTGTTGATTGAGGCCCTTGAGATTGAGGGTGGGTCAAAAGGAACTGTCCTATTTTGGGACCAATATGATGTTGGAATAGAACCCCCATCCCTTAGGAGTCTCTGGAACCTCGCATATAACTCCTACGGAAAGAAGGGAGGCATCACCTGTCTTCTTTCAGAATCGCTTGGTAGGGAGAACACAAAAAAGTGATGAGGAATGGATCCTGACATTTATCTTGGTAGGTCACCGCCCACAGATCTATGAATTGTAGGTGACCTACTGCCCCTGCAGCCGCGAGGAGATGAGGGGTCCCATCATGCCGACTGCTTGTTCGAGCTCTTGAAAGCTGGGTGCCTTTTTGAAAAAGAACCTCTGTCCCAGAGTGCCTGTACCTGGGTGCCAAGGGGCCTGTCCCTGTTGGATCGGCCCTCGGAAACAGTGTTCCTACGAAAGAGGTGCCGAAAGGAACCAAACCTGGGAGTTCGCCCTCTGGAGACGTTCACTGGAAGATAAGTACCTTTCCCCAGCAGTGGCCTGACTAATCATATTGTTCAATTCTGGGTCAAAGAGCACAGAACCCGAATAAGGCAGGGCTTCCAGAGACTTCTTGGACTCCACATCTGCGTCCTAGTACTGAAGCCAGAGGGTTCTCCTGGCAGCCAGACGCAGCAGAAACCACAGAAGAGATGGATGATGCGTTCTGAGCCGCTCCATATAAATAGCCAGAAGCTTCCTTCCAGTGCAGAGCTAATGGAAGTAGCTCTGAATCTTGTAAGCCCACAGCCAGCTGGTCCAGCCAAGATTCCATAGCCCTAGCAACCCATGCAGAAGAAAATATGGGTCAAAACGAGGCACCAGATGTAGCAAAAATAGTCTTCAGTCAACTCTCTACCTTTCTGTCCACAGGGTCCTGGAGAACCGCAGAGCTTGGGACTTGCAATGCGATATGACGGACCATTGTAGTGTCCACTCTGCGTACTTGTTCCCAGCGTGCTGCTTCATGTTCCTGCAAGGGACAGAGGTTAGCAAACATATGAGGAATGAAAAACTTCCTATCCCTCTGCTTCCAAGCAGATTCTGCTTATGTCAGTGAGCTCCGCAGAGGGAGGAAAACAAACTGCCTTGGGCTTTTTACGTTTAAACAAACTCTGGTCCGAGGAACCCTGATCCTGTGTCTACAAGGTCCAGGGTCTGATGGACTGGACTAACCAGGTCCTGAACGCCCAGGTAGGGGACTGGGATGATAATGTGAGTCCTCCACCACTTCTCCTTCCTCTCCAGAAGACCCTTCTGAATCAAATGTGTGAGGACTGTTGCCACTTGGGCCTAGGTGCCAACATCCTATGGGAATCTAGAAACCTATTCAAGCAGTCTAATCGTTTTCCCAGGGAAGGGAACCAGGCCAGTTCCACTTGACCACACTGGGGGGGGGGGGTAAGGGGAAAACATCAGAGCCATGTCTCCCCCAGCCACCTCCAAAACGGTCACTGCGGGCCTCCACCAAGGCAATTTTATCGGACCCTGTAGGAGTATCCACAGCCCTGATTGCAGATTCTGCTCGTCTGTTGATAAGCTGAGCATTCACACTGACTGCGTCGAGGCAACCCGCGCCGATTCCTCTGCTGTCACCATGGCGTTCTCCAGTGACTGCACTCTACAAGCACCAGCCTCACACTGCGCTCAAACAGCCCCCTGGTCCGGCTGACTCACAGGAAGTTTGGCAGCACATTTAGAACAGGTATAAAATTTAACGCCTGCGCCTTTCCCTTCGTCGGGCATAAGTAAAATTTTATTTTTATGTTTTTGTTTTTTTTTACAAGTAAAAGCAGAACAGGCAGCCACACAACAGAGCAGATAAGTACTACAATTACTTGTTTTGACCCTGGCTAATACCCCAAAGCAGTAAGAAAACCAGGGACTCTGTCAAATAACAGTCTACAGACTGTACGCCTGGTGGAGAACTCTGACCTAAACCTACTTAGAGAGTTCTAATATAAAACTTAGTGTCTAGGAAGGGAAAGACTATTTCATATGTATGTTACATGAGACAGGACAAGTATATAACAATTTAACCCCCAACAGGGGTACTTAGCTGATAGAGGCTCAACAATAAAGGAGGAAGGCAGTCAGCCCCGTTTGCGCAGTCTGCCACGTGTCCTGCATTCTTTGTACCAGATCTCTGACCATCCTGCAGAGAGAACTGGTGCGAAAGTCCCCACTCGGGGAAGTACCAATATGTAGGGGCAGCCTCACTCCCTGCGCAGTCCAGCAATTCCCTTCTCCTGGCCTAACGGCGGTTGCTCCGTGTGCTACCAGGATACCCTGCACTCTGTCGCCGCTGGCCGTCCCGAGTTATGCCTTCATCTGGCCGCAAGAGATCCGAGCCCCCGTCCGCCTCAGCAGGGGATTGGTATTTCCCTATAATGGCTGCTCACCTGATCCGGACTTGGCGCTCTCTGCCATCGGCAGCGCGTTTCTGTTGTGGGAATGCAGCGCACGGCTGACGCTGTGCTAAAGATTGGGGACCTGTCTCACTACTCCTGTCGCACCTTAAAAAAAGATAACGCCTCAGCGTCCCGAGCTACAGATATAAGCGCTGTCCAGCAGCAGTTACATCTCCCTAATAGAAAAAATCCAATTAGCAGCAAGTACTGCAGAGCTTAAGTACTAAAGCAGCCCAACTCCTTGAGCACTTCAACTAAACTGAGGTCTCTGGTGCTGCAGAGGAGTCAGCAGCAAGTTTAGTTTTCAACTATTTAAGTGATAACCCCATGCACCCTCATACAACCCCAGGGTAAAAGTGTCCCCCAGAGTGGATGATTGTAAGAGACTTCTCATCAAATTTACAGGCGATGTGAGCAGTATATACGGTGCTTTTCCAAGAATCATTGTGTGGATTAGCAATGATGTTCCAATCATTATTTTTTTTTTTAATATCATCCGTCAATAATAAAGCAGTCCTTGATGGATGGCATTTCTGTGCAGCCACCGGGTGGTGCACCTTGGGTGAAACGGTGAGCCAGCGGAAGGTGGAGATTGTCACTGTTGAAACCGTAAAATAGTCAGATGGGTAGTTGGTCGAATGTAATCAAACAATGCCAATTAGTAGCCAACTTCAACCACCAGGAGAGAACTAGGTCCCCTTTGTTGATGAAATTTTGACCTGGGCAACCAGAAATATAGAAAGAGAGGAGCGTTACATAGGAGCTAGCTGATCGGGAGTACATAGGAGCTAGCTGATCGGGAGTACACAGGAGCTAGCTGATCGGGAGTACACAGGAGCTAGCTGATCGGGAGTACACAGGAGCTAGCTGATCGGGAGTACACAGGAGCTAGCTGATCGGGAGTACACAGGAGCTAGCTGATCGGGAGTACACAGGAGCTAGCTGATCGGGAGTACACAGGAGCTAGCTGATCGGGAGTACACAGGAGCTAGCTGATCGGGAGTACACAGGAGCTAGCTGATCGGGAGTACACAGGAGCTAGCTGATCGGGAGTACATTACCATCGCTGTAATCTTTATACGTCATTACTTTGAATAGTGTATGAACGGATGGACACATTTCTCTGATTATCTCCCAACAGTTCTCCAGAGCCCAGGATACAATAAAGTACGATATCATGTACAGCGCTGCGGAAACCTTGTGGCGCCTTACAAACAAACGATAATAATAATAATAATAATATCATATATAAAAGCCATGCCCCAAGATACAGAGCCTCCAAAGAGGGGAGACTGAGGTTACAGACGTGTTTTTATTACATTACGATTTCACATGGCCAATACCAAGCCCTGTCCACCGTCTGTAATTCATCCCATCTCTAATCTAAATACAGTTCTCTCCAGGAATCAAAACCCAACTCCTCTCCGAAGCTCTGGCTGTCTCCATCCCTCACACAGGTTCCACCACTTGAATGCTGCTCCGTGAGGACTGTCAGTAATTACCAGACGTCTGGTCTCATTTTACTTAATGTCTTCATGGTTTGAGTCAGACAAGACACAGATCAATCCAGGAACTAACACGGAGGCATCTTGTCACTTTATTATAAAACTGCATTACTTTCTGACCCGATACAGACATGGAGATGAATATATACAGAGTTATGCCTTTATAACAGGTGTTGTGGAACTACAAGTCCCAGCCACGTTTCCATTCTTATGCGAGGCAGGTGAGTGTCTGGAACACATTACTCGCTGGTTCCACCATCATAATTGTTCATAGTTTCAGGATTAGGAATTAGTGACATATTTCACAAAGATTTTAGAAGCTCGTGTTCATACAGGGGGGGGCCCTGGGTGGTAGATCCGCGTTAAGTGAACAGTCTGATGGTAGCATCGGCTCCAGAGGAGAAGACCCAGGGCTGAGTGGGGTGGAACACCACATCCAGAACGCCCAGGTCTCGCATGATCTCATGTCCTCGCAGAACTTTCACCGGTACAATGAGAGGATTCTGCAGAAGATCACTGCACAGAAAGAGTCACAGGTTAGAGATACATGAGACATCTGTGTACAAATGTAACATGCCAACAAGCCCAGAAGAGCGCCACTTACTTGTAGACCATGCCGTGACAGACTATCACACTGCCGTCATCTGACCCGGAGGCAAACAGGGGGTATTGTCTGTGGTACGACACCGCCCTCAAAGCTTTCTTGTGGTGTCTGTAAGACCAAGACAAACCAATGAACATTACTGGACCTAGAGGCTGAACATCCCCATAATGACACAGAATACTTATTATTTTATAAAGAGAGTAAAACCGAACGGTCCGATAACCATGGAGAAGGCGTTACCTGAGCACTTTGTAAGGTTTTGTAGATAGGTCCATGTCAAACCAGGCCAGCTTGGAGTCATAGCTGCCACAGATCAGATTGTCACCTGGGAGAGAATGAGGCAGAGTTAGGACCAGTGATATCACCAGGAGATAACATACGTGGTGTCCTCCCAGTAGTGTAAGTGTGTCATCAAACGGATTCTAAACCCTACAGGTTGCACCTCTCTATAATATACTATGTGTACAATAAGATGTACTGTTATTACACCACTCTCGGCATCTGGAAAAGGAACATTTACATAAAAGAATCTTCAGGACCAAAATGTTGCAATATATTATGAAAAGACTGATGAAAGGTATTACTATTATTATAAAGTAACACAGCTTGTCAGGGCCTCCTGCAGAACATCACACAGGGCACATACACACTTCCCATAGAACATATAGAATATCTCCTATTTACTGGGGTAATGTGTGGCCTCACTCTCTAGAACCGTATTATCCCAATTCTGCAGAATAGAACCACAGCCCCGTTATCGGCCGGGCTGCGTCCTCACCTGCTGGGTGTATTGCGATGCTGGAGATCCACTTGCAGTTGGCCATCAGTTTCTTGGAGAGCTCCTGTTTCAGCAGGTTGTAGACGCGGACGTACCTCTGAGTGGCCACAAAGAAGAAGGGGCGAGTTGGATGGAACAAAACCCGCTGGACTTGCCCTTTGCTTTTGCGGAAGGGGTTCTGGCTTCGCCTCTGGCTGAGCTGGTGTATGAGAACCTGAGAGCTTCCGTTATCTGGGAGAACCACTGCAAAATAGTCCCCGCGGCCGTGCCAGGTCACCTGTTTCACCGCCTGGAAGAGACGACAGGAGACACGAGTTTAGGCTGCAGACACCGTTTGTACTGGCAGACCCAAGAGCCGTTCCCATAACAGCAGCACATTGAATCGTCACCACTTTATACTGCCACTTTCATGGCTCAGAGGAACCCATTATATCTCACACTGCAGGCAGTGTAAGCACAGGTCCCGTCACACAATGAGGGAGGCAGCGATGGAAGAGCGGCTGCAGAGCAAACGATAGGGGGCATCACAGAGTGTTTCTAACCTTTTCATGCTGGATCCGGAGACGCAGCCCCTGATCATACTCTGCTCCCTCTACTGGCTGCCATTTCACTGGCTGCTGCCTTTCCTCCTCAGGAGCCTGGTACGCCCCCACATGCTGATCGGTGGTACTGCAAAGATGGCGATCTCCAAGTCCTGGATTCAATATGATGACTGAGCGCTCCCTGCGGGTGAGAATTTGTATACATGTGTTTATACATGAATGTAAACATAATATGAAGGGGCCAAGGTATACGGGGTCCGGTGATCTGTCATTGAACGTCAGCTCTTCTATCCTGCCAGATACTCACAAGCACGCGGCCACCAGGATCAGCGCAGCGTTCGGGTTCCAGCTCACACTCTTGATGGCCCCATCCAGAGACACAGATTTCATACAACGTCCGGAACAAACCTCCCAGAACCTCAGTGTGCAGTCATCAGATCCTGGCATAAAATAAATCCAAACATCTATTTGCTTAAGATTTTAAACACCCCAATCTATTTTCTGCTGTGTATCTCAAAATTCATTAAATGATAATAAAAATGTCCCGTAATTACAGACTAGGGCAGCGGGAGTATTAAACTACGCCACTAGGAGGCAGTCTACTGCAGCTGACACTTGTAATTACATTGTAAAACAAAGTTTATTATCCTTATAAGAAATAATCTTGTACTTGGCCCTGAGAACCACATACCTGAAACAATCCACTGTCCGCAGGGCGAGACGCTGATACAGCGCACAAGGTCTGTGTGACCACGATAAACCTGAGAGAAAAACAAGCTGTGAGAAGGCTGGAAAGAAGCACAGCGCGGGCATCAGAGGATGGCGAGGCTGCAGGGAGGAGGCACAGCGCGGGCGTCAGGATGGCATGGACGTGGGGAGGAAGCGGAGCGCGGGCATCAGAGGATGGCATGGACGTGGGGAGGAAGCGGAGCGCGGGCATCAGAGGATGGCATGGACGTGGGGAGGAAGCGGAGCGCGGGCATCAGAGGATGGCATGGACGTGGGGAGGAAGCGGAGCGCGGGCATCAGAGGATGGCATGGAAGCGGAGAGGAGGCACAGCGCGGGGCATCAGGATGGCACTTATGCGTGGAGGAGGCACAATGCGGGTGTCGGAGGATGGCATGGACGCGGGGAAGAGGCACAATGCGGGTGTTGGAGGATGGCATTGACGCGGGGAAGAGGCACAGCGCGGGGTGTCGGAGGATGGCATGGACGCGGAGAAGAGGCACAATGCGGGTGTCGGAGGATGGCATGGACGCGGGGAAGAGGCACAGCGCGGGGTGTCGGAGGATGGCATGGACGCGGGGCAGAGGCACAGCGCGGGGTGTCGGAGGATGGCATGGACGCGGGGCAGAGGCACAGCGCGGGGTGTCGAAGGATGGCATGGACGCGGGGAAGAGGCACAGCGCGGGGTGTCGCAGGATGGCATGGACGCGGGGAAGAGGCACAATGCGGGTGTCGCAGGATGGCATGGACTCGGGGAAGAGGCACAGCGCGGGGTGTCGGAGGATGGCATGGACGCGGGGAAGAGGAACAGCGCAGGGTGTCGGAGGATGGCATGGACGCGGGGAAGAGGCACAGCGCGGGGTGTCGGAGGATGGCATGGACGCGGGGAAGAGGCACAGCGCGGGGTGTCGGAGGATGGCATGGACGCGGGGAAGAGGCACAGCGCGGGGTGTCGGAGGATGGCATGGACGCGGGGAAGAGGCACAGCGCGGGGTGTCGGAGGATGGCATGGACGCGGGGAAGAGGCACAGCGCGGGGTGTCGGAGGATGGCATGGACGCGGGGAAGAGGCACAGCGCGGGGTGTCGGAGGATGGCATGGACGCGGGGAAGAGGCACAGCGCGGGGTGTCGGAGGATGGCATGGACGCGGGGAAGAGGCACAGCGCGGGGTGTCGGAGGATGGCATGGACGCGGGGAAGAGGCACAGCGCGGGGTGTCGGAGGATGGCATGGACGCGGGGAAGAGGCACAGCGCGGGGTGTCGGAGGATGGCATGGACGCGGGGAAGAGGCACAGCGCGGAGTGCCGGAGGATGGCATGGACGCGGGGAAGAGGAACAGCGCAGGGTGTCGGAGGATGGCATGGACGCGGGGAAGAGGCACAGCGCGGGGGTGTCGGAGGATGGCATGGACGCGGGGAAGAGGCACAGCGCGGGGTGTCGGAGGATGGCATGGACGCGGGGAAGAGGCACAGCGCGGGGTGCCGGAGGATGGCATGGACGCGTGGAAGAGGCACAGCGCGGGGTGTCGGAGGATGGCATGGATGTGTGGAGAACAGATAAGAGCACTTACCATAGACTGTGTAGTGGGGAACGGCTGCAGATTTCGGGGTTTGGGCAGTTTGGGGATCAGGTCCTCAGGATCCACATTTACCTGGTGTTAGGAATATGAGAAGATTACAGACTGACATCTCTGGAACTGCAGAATGAAATACAACTGTCCGTGTCCGGAGTTCACATACCCTCATCTTCCTCTGGCGTGGACACAGATAAAGGTCCAGACAGCGTTCAAATCGTTCATGTATGAAGCGAGAGAACGCGGGCACTGTGCGCAGGCAGCCATACTGCTTGGGCACAAACGGAAACTTTCTGTCCTCAGGATCCTGCTGCTCCCAGGCCAATTTCTAGAGCAGGAGACCAGTGAAAAAAGCATAAAGAGATCAATCCTTGTGTAATGTAACATGAAACCCAGTATGAGCTACAATGTGTCCAGCTTAGTACATGGAAGACGATATAACTGCGTATCCTGAAGCTACACTCGCAGAGGACACTGGTGTCTCCATCCTATAATCACGGTGAAAGAAGTTATTACAGACTGTATTATATACACTGCTGGTGCAGTACATGTATTATATACACTGCTGGTGCAGTACATGTATTATATATACACTGCTGGTGCAGTACATGTATTATATATACACTGTTGGTGCAGTACATGTATTATATACACTGCTGGTGCCGTACATGTATTATATACACTGCTGGTGCCGTACATGTATTATATATACTGCTGGTGCCGTACATGTATTATATACACTGCTGGTGCAGTACATGTATTATATATACACTGCTGGTGCAGTACATGTATTATATATACACTGCTGGTGCAGTACATGTATTATATATACACTGCTGGTGCAGTACATGTATTATATATACACTGCTGGTGCAGTACATGTATTATATACACTGCTGGTGCAGTACATGTATTATATATACACTGCTGGTGCAGTACATGTATTATATATACTGCTGGTGCAGTACATGTATTATATATACTGCTGGTGCAGTACATGTATTATATATACTGCTGGTGCAGTACATGTATTATATATACTGCTGGTGCAGTACATGTATTATATACACTGCTGGTGCAGTACATGTATTATATACACTGCTGGTGCAGTACATGTATTATATATACTGCTGGTGCAGTACATGTATTATATACACTGCTGGTGCAGTACATGTATTATATACACTGCTGGTGCAGTACATGTATTATATATACTATTGGTGCAGTACATGTATTATATATACACTGCTGGTGCAGTACATGTATTATATATACTATTGGTGCAGTACATGTATTATATATACACTGCTGGTGCAGTACATGTATTATATACACTGCTGGTGCAGTACATGTATTATATATACTGCTGGTGCAGTACATGTATTATATACACACTGCTGGTGCAGTACATGTATTATATACACACTGCTGGTGCAGTACATGTATTATATATACTGCTGGTGCAGTACATGTATTATATACACACTGCTGGTGCAGTACATGTATTATATATACACTGCTGGTGCAGTACATGTATTATATATACTGCTGGTGCCGTACATGTATTATATATACTGCTGGTGCCGTACATGTATTATATATACACTGCTGGTGCAGTACATGTATTATATATACTGCTGGTGCCGTACATGTATTATATATACTATTGGTGCAGTACATGTATTATATATACACACTGCTGGTGCAGTACATGTATGATATATACTGCTGGTGCCGTACATGTATTATATATACACTGCTGGTGCAGTACATGTATTATATATACTATTGGTGCAGTACATGTATTATATACACTGCTGGTGCAGTACATGTATTATATATACACTGTTGGTGCAGTACATGTATTATACACACTGCTGGTGCAGTACATGTATTACACACACTGCTGGTGCAGTACATGTATTATATATACACTGTTGGTGCAGTACATGTATTATACACACTGCTGGTGCAGTACATGTATTACACACACTGCTGGTGCAGTACATGTATTATATACACTGCTGGTGCAGTACATGTATTATATATACACTGTTGGTGCAGTACATGTATTATATACACTGCTGGTGCAGTACATGTATTATATATACACTGCTGGTGCAGTACATCTACTATATAAATGCCTAGTGGCGTGTGTGAAAAAAAAAAACAAGCTGCAGCGCCACCTGCTGGGCAGAGTTATACACTGACCTATATATTTCTTGAAGGAGAAGTGACAGTTGGGAGTGGGTTGGTGGTTGCCGGGGGTGACAGTGCGGAGTTTTTAACACCTTAAGTAGCTTGATGAAGGATGTGGCGATGAAGATGAAGGATGAGGTGGTGACATGTGGACTAAACCACGTTAAAAAAGGGCGCTTGCGTCGGGGAGTAACGCTCTTCCCCTGAGGAGGCCTGGGCTAGGCCCAAATGCATGACAAGAACCTTTTTAACACCTTAAGTAGCTTGATTTGACTAGAATGCATGAGTATCATGCACGGGTTAACTTGTGTATTATATACACTGCTGGTGCAGTACATGTAACTTTTTATCACTCCAGCACTAAACTAACAACTTGACAAGGTAATGACACAGACACCTGGGAATCTATGAGTGTAACTAGTGTTGTGTAATGTTCTATAACCAGAGATATTACTGTATTACTCGTTGCTGTGACTGCAGCACAAAGTACAAAACATAATGAGCCTCTCGAACCTCCTCCTCGCTCATCAGATATTCGGGAGGGGGATTGTACGATTCTTCATGCCCAGGGAGGGGCAGTTTAGGAGCTGGAACGTGCATTTTGTGCCTCCCCAGGATGGCATTAGGATCTTCCTGAGCCCACAGATCATAATAACTCGGGGTGTCCTCTCTAGGCTTCCGGGGGCGAATCCACCCCATCTTTATCGCATGAACCAACTTAGAAACCTGCGGATAGAACACAAGATATTGACACAATGATCCACAAGACGTAGAGTCAGGAAGATTGGAAGAGACAGAGGTTATGTCATAAGCCTGACTACAAAATCCTCTCGCTCTGGAAAAGATAAATGTAAGCGTCTGATCCCAGAGACTGCAAGCAGGCGAGACAAGGGCACGACAACACGTAGTCATAACGTTCAATTACCTTTTCTTTCTCAATCAGAGATGGAATGAAGCTTCGTTTGTCGGCTGGTCGGTTTGTAACCGGATGGATCATTGTCTCATGGGTGAAGAAATCCACCGATGGCTGAAATGAATGAAGAGAAAAGGGGAAACGAGAGGAACATCAGACTACGGAACGTGAATAAATCATTATACTTATGTATTGGACTGATTAAAGTTCCTGCAACGTACACAGGGAAATGTATTCACAGCCAGAACATTAACTTGTTGCTTAATACTGAATCCCTGGCAAGCTCGCCCCACATATACATCTCATGGGACACACCTGGTAGGGGTCAAAGTTCACATCTCCAAATTGTCCCCGTTGCAGTCGCTCGACTAGATCCACCTGATCATCCGTCAGTTTTATGTCCCGGCCGGTTGTCTTATCATGAACGGTTCTCCTGAGGACACAAGAACAAAGATACTTACAAGGTGATAAGAGATTCCAGCCCTGGGAAGAAGGGGGCA
>NW_027448323.1:0-51526 GCF_038048845.1 Mixophyes fleayi
TAGGATTGATGTAAGTCATTGTTTCCAAGAGAAAGGGAGACAGGAGTGTAAAAAAAGCCTTGTTTTTGGACGGCAATGAAGAAATGACTATGTTTTGCGATTTCTCCTGCTCAGAAAGACTTAGAAAGTTGATAATTGTGGGCAATGTTAGAAATGTCATGAGAAACAGGAATTATGTAAAAGGATTGATGTAAGTCATTGTTTCCAAGAGAAAGGGAGACAGGAGTGTAAAAAAGCGTTGTTTTTGGACGGCAATGAAGAAATGACTATGTTTTGCGATTTCTCTTGCTCAGAAAGACTTAGAAAGTTAATAATTGTGGGCAATGTTAGAAATGTCATGAGAAACAAGAATTATGTAAAAGGATTGATGTAAGTCATTGTTTCCAAGAGAAAGGGAGACAGGAGTGTAAAAAAGCCTTGTTTTTGGACGGCAATGAAGAAATGACTATGTTTTGCGATTTCTCCTGCTCAGAAAGACTTAGAAAGTTGATAATTGTGGGCAATGTTAGAAATGTCATGAGAAACAGAAATTATGTAAAAGGATTGATGTAAGTCATTGTTTCTAAGAGAAAGGGAGACAGGAGTGTAAAAAAGCGTTGTTTTTAGACGGCAATGAAGAAATGACTATGTTTTGCGATTTCTCTTGCTCAGAAAGACTTAGAAAGTTAATAATTGTGGGCAATGTTAGAAATGTCATCAGAAACAAGAATTATGTAAAAGGATTGATGTAAGTCATTGTTTCCAAGAGAAAGGGAGACAGGAGTGTAAAAAAGCCTTGTTTTTGGACGGCAATGAAGAAATGACTATGTTTCGCGATTTCTCCTGCTCAGAAAGACTCAGAAAGTTGATAATTGTGGGCAATGTTAGAAATGTTATGAGAAACAAGAATTATTTAAAAGGATTGATGTAAGTCATTGTTTCCAAGAGAAAGGGAGACAGGAGTGTAAAAAAGCGTTGTTTTTGGACGGCAATGAAGAAAGGACTAGGTTTTGCGATTTCTCCTGCTCAGAAAGACTTAGAAAGTTAATAATTGTGGGCAATGTTAGAAATGTCATGAGAAACAAGAATTATGTAAAAGAATTGATGTAAGTCATTGTGTCCAAGAGAAAGGGAGACAGGAGTGTAAAAAAGCGTTGTTTTTGGACAGCAATGAAGAAATGACTATGTTTTGCGATTTCTCTTGCTCAGAAAGACTTAGAAAGTTAATAATTGTGGGCAATGTTAGAAATGTCATGAGAAACAAGAATTATTTAAAAGGATTGATGTAAGTCATTGTTTCCAAGAGAAAGAGAGACAGGAGTGTAAAAAAGCGTTGTTTTTGGATGGCAATGAAGAAATGACTATGTTTTGCGATTTCTCTTGCTCAGAAAGACTTAGAAAGTTGATAATTGTGGGCAATGTTAGAAATGTCATGAGAAACAAGAATTATGTAAAAGGATTGATGTAAGTCATTGTTTCCAAGAGAAAGGGAGACAGGAGTGTAAAAAAGCCTTGTTTTTGGACGGCAATGAAGAAATGACTATGTTTTGCGATTTCTCCTGCTCAGAAAGACTTAGAAAGTTGATAATTGTGGGCAATGTTAGAAATGTCATGAGAAACAGGAATTATGTAAAAGGATTGATGTAAGTCATTGTTTCCAAGAGAAAGGGAGACAGGAGTGTAAAAAAGCGTTGTTTTTGGACGGAAATGAAGAAATGACTATGTTTTGCGATTTCTCTTGCTCAGAAAGACTTAGAAAGTTGATAATTGTGGGCAATGTTAGAAATGTCATAAGAAACAGGAATTATGTAAAAGGATTGATGTAAGTCATTGTTTCCAAGAGAAAGGGAGACAGGAGTGTAAAAAAGCCTTGTTTTTGGACGGCAATGAAGAAATGACTATGATTTGCGATTTCTCCTGCTCAGAAAGACTTAGAAAGTTAATAATTGTGGGCAATGTTAGAAATGTCATGAGAAACAAGAATTATGTAAAAGGATTGATGTAAGTCATTGTTTCCAAGAGAAAGGGAGACAGGAGTGTAAAAAAGCCTTGTTTTTGGACGGCAATGAAGAAATGACTATGTTTTGCGATTTCTCCTGCTCAGAAAGACTTAGAAAGTTGATAATTGTGGGCAATGTTAGAAATGTCATGAGAAACAGAAATTATGTAAAAGGATTGATGTAAGTCATTGTTTCTAAGAGAAAGGGAGACAGGAGTGTAAAAAAGCGTTGTTTTTAGACGGCAATGAAGAAATGACTATGTTTTGCGATTTCTCTTGCTCAGAAAGACTTAGAAAGTTAATAATTGTGGGCAATGTTAGAAATGTCATCAGAAACAAGAATTATGTAAAAGGATTGATGTAAGTCATTGTTTCCAAGAGAAAGGGAGACAGGAGTGTAAAAAAGCCTTGTTTTTGGACGGCAATGAAGAAATGACTATGTTTCGCGATTTCTCCTGCTCAGAAAGACTCAGAAAGTTGATAATTGTGGGCAATGTTAGAAATGTTATGAGAAACAAGAATTATTTAAAAGGATTGATGTAAGTCATTGTTTCCAAGAGAAAGGGAGACAGGAGTGTAAAAAGCGTTGTTTTTGGACGGCAATGAAGAAAGGACTAGGTTTTGCGATTTCTCCTGCTCAGAAAGACTTAGAAAGTTAATAATTGTGGGCAATGTTAGAAATGTCATGAGAAACAAGAATTATGTAAAAGAATTGATGTAAGTCATTGTGTCCAAGAGAAAGGGAGACAGGAGTGTAAAAAAGCGTTGTTTTTGGACAGCAATGAAGAAATGACTATGTTTTGCGATTTCTCTTGCTCAGAAAGACTTAGAAAGTTAATAATTGTGGGCAATGTTAGAAATGTCATGAGAAACAAGAATTATTTAAAAGGATTGATGTAAGTCATTGTTTCCAAGAGAAAGAGAGACAGGAGTGTAAAAAACGTTGTTTTTGGATGGCAATGAAGAAATGACTATGTTTTGCGATTTCTCCTGCTCAGAAAGACTTAGAAAGTTGATAATTGTGGGCAATGTTAGAAATGTCATGAGAAACAAGAATTATGTAAAAGGATTGATGTAAGTCATTGTTTCCAAGAGAAAGGGAGACAGGAGTGTAAAAAAGCCTTGTTTTTGGACGGCAATGAAGAAATGACTATGTTTTGCGATTTCTCCTGCTCAGAAAGACTTAGAAAGTTGATAATTGTGGGCAATGTTAGAAATGTCATGAGAAACAGGAATTATGTAAAAGGATTGATGTAAGTCATTGTTTCCAAGAGAAAGGGAGACAGGAGTGTAAAAAAGCGTTGTTTTTGGACGGCAATGAAGAAATGACTATGTTTTGCGATTTCTCTTGCTCAGAAAGACTTAGAAAGTTAATAATTGTGGGCAATGTTAGAAATGTCATCAGAAACAAGAATTATGTAAATGGATTGATGTAAGTCATTGTTTCCAAGAGAAAGGGAGAAAGGAGTGTAAAAAAGCCTTGTTTTTGGACGGCAATGAAGAAATGACTATGTTTTGCGATTTCTCCTGCTCAGAAAGACTTAGAAAGTTGATAATTGTGGGCAATGTTAGAAATGTCATGAGAAACAGGAATTATGTAAAAGGATTGATGTAAGTCATTGTTTCCAAGAGAAAGGGAGACAGGAGTGTAAAAAAGCGTTGTTTTTGGACGGCAATGTAGAAATGACTATGTTTTGCAATTTCTCTTGCTCAGAAAGACTTAGAAAGTTAATAATTGTGGGCAATGTTAGAAATGTCATGAGAAACAAGAATTATGTAAAAGGATTGATGTAAGTCATTGTTTCCAAGAGAAAGGGAGACAGGAGTGTAAAAAAGCGTTGTTTTTGGACGGCAATGAAGAAATGACTATGTTTTGCGATTTCTCCTGCTCAGAAAGACTTAGAAAGTTAATAATTGTGGGCAATGTTAGAAATGTCATGAGAAACAAGAATTATTTAAAAGGATTGATGTAAGTCATTGTTTCCAAGAAAAAGGGAGACAGGAGTGTAAAAAAGCCTTGTTTTTGGACGGCAATGAAGAAATGACTATGTTTTGCGATTTCTCCTGCTCAGAAAGACTTAGAAAGTTGATAATTGTGGGCAATGTTAGAAATGTCATGAGAAACAGGAATTATGTAAAAGGATTGATGTAAGTCATTGTTTCCAAGAGAAAGGGAGACAGGAGTGTAAAAAAGCCTTGTTTTTGGACGGCAATGAAGAAATGACTATGTTTTGCGATTTCTCTTGCTCAGAAAGACTTAGAAAGTTGATAATTGTGGGCAATGTTAGAAATGTCATAAGAAACAGGAATTATGTAAAAGGATTGATGTAAGTCATTGTTTCCAAGAGAAAGGGAGACAGGAGTGTAAAAAAAGCCTTGTTTTTGGACGGCAATGAAGAAATGACTATGTTTTGCGATTTCTCCTGCTCAGAAAGACTTAGAAAGTTGATAATTGTGGGCAATGTTAGAAATGTCATGAGAAACAGGAATTATGTAAAAGGATTGATGTAAGTCATTGTTTCCAAGAGAAAGGGAGACAGGAGTGTAAAAAAGCGTTGTTTTTGGACGGCAATGAAGAAATGACTATGTTTTGCGATTTCTCCTGCTCAGAAAGACTTAGAAAGTTGATAATTGTGGGCAATGTTAGAAATGTCATGAGAAACAGGAATTATGTAAAAGGATTGATGTAAGTCATTGTTTCCAAGAGAAAAGGTGACAGAAGTGTAAAAAAGCGTTGTTTTTGGACGGCAATGAAGAAATGACTATGTTTTGCGATTTCTCCTGCTCAGAAAGACTTAGAAAGTTGATAATTGTGGGCAATGTTAGAAATGTCATAAGAAACAGGAATTATGTAAAAGGATTGATGTAAGTCATTGTTTCCAAGAGAAAGGGAGACAGGAGTGTAAAAAAGCCTTGTTTTTGGACGGCAATGAGGAAATGACTATGTTTTGCGATTTCTCCTGCTCAGAAAGACTTAGAAAGTTAATAATTGTGGGCAATGTTAGAAATGTCATGAGAAACAAGAATTATTTAAAAGGATTGATGTAAGTCATTGTTTCCAAGAGAAAGGGAGACAGGAGTGTAAAAAAGCCTTGTTTTTGGACGGCAATGAAGAAATGACTATGTTTTGCGATTTCTCCTGCTCAGAAAGACTTAGAAAGTTGATAATTGTGGGCAATGTTATAAATGTCATGAGAAACAGGAATTATGTAAAAGGATTGATGTAAGTCATTGTTACTAAGAGAAAGGGAGACAGGAGTGTAAAAAAGCGTTGTTTTTGGACGGCAATGAAGAAATGACTATGTTTTGCGATTTCTCTTGCTCAGAAAGACTTAGAAAGTTAATAATTGTGGGCAATGTTAGAAATGTCATCAGAAACAAGAATTATGTAAAAGGATTGATGTAAGTCATTGTTTCCAAGAGAAAGGGAGACAGGAGTGTAAAAAAGCCTTGTTTTTGGACGGCAATGAAGAAATGACTATGTTTTGCGATTTCTCCTGCTCAGAAAGACTCAGAAAGTTGATAATTGTGGGCAATGTTAGAAATGTCATGAGAAACAAGAATTATTTAAAAGGATTGATGTAAGTCATTGTTTCCAAGAGAAAGGGAGACAGGAGTGTAAAAAAGCGTTGTTTTTGGACGGCAATGAAGAAAGGACTAGGTTTTGCGATTTCTCCTGCTCAGAAAGACTTAGAAAGTTAATAATTGTGGGCAATGTTAGAAATGTCATGAGAAACAAGAATTATGTAAAAGGATTGATGTAAGTCATTGTGTCCAAGAGAAAGGGAGACAGGAGTGTAAAAAAGCGTTGTTTTTGGACAGCAATGAAGAAATGACTATGTTTTGCGATTTCTCTTGCTCAGAAAGACTTAGAAAGTTAATAATTGTGGGCAATGTTAGAAATGTCATGAGAAACAAGAATTATTTAAAAGGATTGATGTAAGTCATTGTTTCCAAGAGAAAGGGAGACAGGAGTGTAAAAAAGCCTTGTTTTTGGACGGCAATGAAGAAATGACTATGTTTTGCGATTTCTCCTGCTCAGAAAGACTTAGAAAGTTGATAATTGTGGGCAATGTTAGAAATGTCATGAGAAACAGGAATTATGTAAAAGGATTGATGTAAGTCATTGTTTCTAAGAGAAAGGGAGACAGGAGTGTAAAAAAGCGTTGTTTTTGGACGGCAATGAAGAAATGACTATGTTTTGCGATTTCTCTTGCTCAGAAAGACTTAGAAAGTTAATAATTGTGGGCAATGTTAGAAATGTCATGAGAAACAAGAATTATGTAAAAGGATTGATGTAAGTCATTGTTTCAAAGAGAAAGGGAGACAGGAGTGTAAAAAAGCGTTGTTTTTGGACGGCAATGAAGAAATGACTATGTTTTGCGATTTCTCCTGCTCAGAAAGACTTAGAAAGTTGATAATTGTGGGCAATGTTAGAAATGTCATGAGAAACAGGAATTATTTAAAAGGATTGATGTAAGTCATTGTTTCCAAGAGAAAGGGAGACAGGAGTGTAAAAAAGCGTTGTTTTTGGACGGCAATGAAGAAATGACTATGTTTTGCGATTTCTCTTGCTCAGAAAGACTTAGAAAGTTAATAATTGTGGGAAATGTTAGAAATGTCATAAGAAACAAGAATTATGTAAAAGGATTGATGTAAGTCATTGTTTCCAAGAGAAAGGGAGACAGGGAAACATTGCCCACAATTATCAACTTTCTAAGTCTTTCTGAGCAGGAGAAATCGCAAAACATAGTCATTTCTTCATTGCCGTCCAAAAACAACGCTTTTTTACACTCCTGTCTCCCTTTCTCTTGGAAACAATGACTTACATCAATTCTTTTACATAATTCTTGTTTCTCATGACATTTCTAACATTGCCCACAATTATCAACTTTCTAAGTCTTTCTGAGCAAGAGAAATCGCAAAACAGTCATTTCTTCATTGGCGTCCAAAAACAACGCTTTTTTACACTCCTGTCTCCCTTTCTCTTGGAAACAATGACTTACATCAATTCTTTTACATAATTCTTGTTTCTCATGACATTTCTAACATTGCCCACAATTATCAACTTTCTAAGTCTTTCTGAGCAAGAGAAATCGCAAAACAGTCATTTCTTCATTGGCGTCCAAAAACAACGCTTTTTTACACTCCGGTCTCCCTTTCTCTTGGAAACAATGACTTACATCAATTCTTTTACATAATTCTTGTTTCTCATGACATTTCTAACATTGCCCACATTTATCAACTTTCTAAGTCTTTCTGAGCAAGAGAAATCGCAAAACAGTCATTTCTTCATTGCCGTCCAAAAACAACGCTTTTTTACACTCCTGTCTCCCTTTCTCTTGGAAACAATGACTTACATCAATTCTTTTACATAATTCTTGTTTCTCATGACATTTCTAACATTGCCCACAATTATCAACTTTCTAAGTCTTTCTGAGCAAGAGAAATCGCAAAACAGTCATTTCTTCATTGGCGTCCAAAAACAACGCTTTTTTACACTCCGGTCTCCCTTTCTCTTGGAAACAATGACTTACATCAATTCTTTTACATAATTCTTGTTTCTCATGACATTTCTAACATTGCCCACAATTATCAACTTTCTAAGTCTTTCTGAGCAAGAGAAATCGCAAAACATTCATTTCTTCATTGCCGTCCAAAAACAACGCTTTTTTACACTCCGGTCTCCCTTTCTCTTGGAAACAATGACTTACATCAATTCTTTTACATAATTCTTGTTTCTCATGACATTTCTAACATTGCCCACAATTATCAACTTTCTAAGTCTTTCTGAGCAGGAGAAATCGCAAACATAGTCATTTCTTCATTGCCGTCCAAAAACAACGCTTTTTTACACTCCTGTCTCCCTTTCTCTTGGAAACAATGACTTACATCAATTCTTTTACATAATTCTTGTTTCTCATGACATTTTTAACATTGCCCACAATTATCAACTTTCTAAGTCTTTCTGAGCAAGAGAAATCGCAAAACAGTCATTTCTTCATTGGCGTCCAAAAACAACGCTTTTTTACACTCCTGTCTCCCTTTCTCTTGGAAACAATGACTTACATCAATTCTTTTACATAATTCTTGTTTCTCATGACATTTCTAACATTGCCCACAATTATCAACTTTCTAAGTCTTTCTGAGCAAGAGAAATCGCAAAACAGTCATTTCTTCATTGGCGTCCAAAAACAACGCTTTTTTACACTCCGGTCTCCCTTTCTCTTGGAAACAATGACTTACATCAATTCTTTTACATAATTCTTGTTTCTCATGACATTTCTAACATTGCCCACAATTATCAACTTTCTAAGTCTTTCTGAGCAGGAGAAATCGCAAAACATAGTCATTTCTTCATTGCCGTTCAAAAACAACGCTTTTTTACACTCCTGTCTCCCTTTCTCTTGGAAACAATGACTTACATCAATTCTTTTACATAATTCTTGTTTCTCATGACATTTCTAACATTGCCCACAATTATCAACTTTCTAAGTCTTTCTGAGCAAGAGAAATCGCAAAACAGTCATTTCTTCATTGCCGTCCAAAAACAACGCTTTTTTACACTCCGGTCTCCCTTTCTCTTGGAAACAATGACTTACATCAATTCTTTTACATAATTCTTGTTTCTCATGACATTTCTAACATTGCCCACAATTATCAACTTTCTAAGTCTTTCTGAGCAGGAGAAATCGCAAAACATAGTCATTTCTTCATTGCCGTCCAAAAACAACGCTTTTTTACACTCCGGTCTCCCTTTCTCTTGGAAACAATGACTTACATCAATTATTTTACATAATTCTTAATTCTCATGACATTTCTAACATTGCCCACAATTATCAACTTTCTAAGTCTTTCTGAGCAAGAGAAATCGCAAAACAGTCATTTCTTCATTGCCGTCCAAAAACAACGCTTTTTTACACTCCGGTCTCCCTTTCTCTTGGAAACAATGACTTACATCAATTCTTTTACATAATTCTTGTTTCTCATGACATTTCTAACATTGCCCACAATTATCAACTTTCTAAGTCTTTCTGAGCAAGAGAAATCGCAAAACAGTCATTTCTTCATTGCCGTCCAAAAACAACGCTTTTTTACACTCCGGTCTCCCTTTCTCTTGGAAACAATGACTTACATCAATTCTTTTACATAATTCTTGTTTCTCATGACATTTCTAACATTGCCCACAATTATCAACTTTCTAAGTCTTTCTGAGCAGGAGAAATCGCAAAACATAGTCATTTCTTCATTGCCGTCCAAAAACAACGCTTTTTTACACTCCTGTCTCCCTTTCTCTTGGAAACAATGACTTACATCAATTCTTTTACATAATTCTTGTTTCTCATGACATTTCTAACATTGCCCACAATTATCAACTTTCTAAGTCTTTCTGAGCAAGAGAAATCGCAAAACAGTCATTTCTTCATTGGCGTCCAAAAACAACGCTTTTTTACACTCCTGTCTCCCTTTCTCTTGGAAACAATGACTTACATCAATTCTTTTACATAATTCTTGTTTCTCATGACATTTCTAACATTGCCCACAATTATCAACTTTCTAAGTCTTTCTGAGCAGGAGAAATCGCAAAACATAGTCATTTCTTCATTGCCGTCCAAAAACAACGCTTTTTTACACTCCTGTCTCCCTTTCTCTTGGAAACAATGACTTACATCAATTCTTTTACATAATTCTTGTTTCTCATGACATTTCTAACATTGCCCACAATTATCAACTTTCTAAGTCTTTCTGAGCAAGAGAAATCGCAAAACAGTCATTTCTTCATTGGCGTCCAAAAACAACGCTTTTTTACACTCCTGTCTCCCTTTCTCTTGGAAACAATGACTTACATCAATTCTTTTACATAATTCTTGTTTCTCATGACATTTCTAACATTGCCCACAATTATCAACTTTCTAAGTCTTTCTGAGCAAGAGAAATCGCAAAACAGTCATTTCTTCATTGGCGTCCAAAAACAACGCTTTTTTACACTCCGGTCTCCCTTTCTCTTGGAAACAATGACTTACATCAATTCTTTTACATAATTCTTGTTTCTCATGACATTTCTAACATTGCCCACAATTATCAACTTTCTAAGTCTTTCTGAGCAAGAGAAATCGCAAAACATTCATTTCTTCATTGCCGTCCAAAAACAACGCTTTTTTACACTCCGGTCTCCCTTTCTCTTGGAAACAATGACTTACATCAATTCTTTTACATAATTCTTGTTTCTCATGACATTTCTAACATTGCCCACAATTATCAACTTTCTAAGTCTTTCTGAGCAGGAGAAATCGCAAAACATAGTCATTTCTTCATTGCCGTCCAAAAACAACGCTTTTTTACACTCCTGTCTCCCTTTCTCTTGGAAACAATGACTTACATCAATTCTTTTACATAATTCTTGTTTCTCATGACATTTCTAACATTGCCCACAATTATCAACTTTCTAAGTCTTTCTGAGCAAGAGAAATCGCAAAACAGTCATTTCTTCATTGCCGTCCAAAAACAACGCTTTTTTACACTCCGGTCTCCCTTTCTCTTGGAAACAATGACTTACATCAATTCTTTTACATAATTCTTAATTCTCATGACATTTCTAACATTGCCCACAATTATCAACTTTCTAAGTCTTTCTGAGCAAGAGAAATCGCAAAACAGTCATTTCTTCATTGCCGTCCAAAAACAACGCTTTTTTACACTCCGGTCTCCCTTTCTCTTGGAAACAATGACTTACATCAATTCTTTTACATAATTCTTGTTTCTCATGACATTTCTAACATTGCCCACAATTATCAACTTTCTAAGTGTTTCTGAGCAAGAGAAATCGCAAAACAGTCATATCTTCATTGGCGTCCAAAAACAACGCTTTTTTACACTCCGGTCTCCCTTTCTCTTGGAAACAATGACTTACATCAATTCTTTTACATAATTCTTGTTTCTCATGACATTTCTAACATTGCCCACAATTATCAACTTTCTAAGTCTTTCTGAGCAGGAGAAATCGCAAAACATAGTCATTTCTTCATTGCCGTCCAAAAACAACGCTTTTTTACACTCCTGTCTCCCTTTCTCTTGGAAACAATGACTTACATCAATTCTTTTACATAATTCTTGTTTCTCATGACATTTCTAACATTGCCCACAATTATCAACTTTCTAAGTCTTTCTGAGCAAGAGAAATCGCAAAACAGTCATTTCTTCATTGGCGTCCAAAAACAACGCTTTTTTACACTCCTGTCTCCCTTTCTCTTGGAAACAATGACTTACATCAATTCTTTTACATAATTCTTGTTTCTCATGACATTTCTTACATTGCCCACAATTATCAACTTTCTAAGTCTTTCTGAGCAGGAGAAATCGCAAAACATAGTCATTTCTTCATTGCCTTCCAAAAACAACGCTTTTTTACACTCCTGTCTCCCTTTCTCTTGGAAACAATGACTTACATCAATTCTTTTACATAATTCTTGTTTCTCATGACATTTCTAACATTGCCCACAATTATCAACTTTCTAAGTCTTTCTGAGCAAGAGAAATCGCAAAACAGTCATTTCTTCATTGCCGTCCAAAAACAACGCTTTTTTACACTCCGGTCTCCCTTTCTCTTGGAAACAATGACTTACATCAATTCTTTTACATAATTCTTGTTTCTCATGACATTTCTAACATTGCCCACAATTATCAACTTTCTAAGTCTTTCTGAGCAAGAGAAATCGCAAAACAGTCATTTCTTCATTGCCGTCCAAAAACATCGCTTTTTTACACTCCGGTCTCTCTTTCTCTTGGAAACAATGACTTACATCAATTCTTTTACATAATTCTTGTTTCTCATGACATTTCTAACATTGCCCACAATTATCAACTTTCTAAGTCTTTCTGAGCAAGAGAAATCGCAAAACAGTCATTTATTCATTGGCGTCCAAAAACAACGCTTTTTTACACTCCGGTCTCCCTTTCTCTTGGAAACAATGACTTACATCAATTCTTTTACATAATTCTTGTTTCTCATGACATTTCTCACATTGCCCACAATTATCAACTTTCTAAGTCTTTCTGAGCAAGAGAAATCGCAAAACAGTCATTTCTTCATTGCCGTCCAAAAACAACGCTTTTTTACACTCCGGTCTCCCTTTCTCTTGGAAACAATGACTTATATCAATTCTTTTACATAATTCTTGTTTCTCATGACATTTCTAACATTGCCCACAATTATCAACTTTCTAAGTCTTTCTGAGCAAGAGAAATCGCAAAACATAGTCATTTCTTCATTGGCGTCCAAAAACAACGCTTTTTTACACTCCTGTCTCCCTTTCTCTTGGAAACAATGACTTACATCAATTCTTTTACATAATTCTTGTTTCTCATGACATTTCTTACATTACCCACAATTATCAACTTTCTAAGTCTTTCTGAGCAGGAGAAATCGCAAAACATAGTCATTTCTTCATTGCCGTCCAAAAACAACGCTTTTTTACACTCCTGTCTCCCTTTCTCTTGGAAACAATGACTTACATCAATTCTTTTACATAATTCTTGTTTCTCATGACATTTCTAACATTGCCCACAATTATCAACTTTCTAAGTCTTTCTGAGCAAGAGAAATCGCAAAACAGTCATTTCTTCATTGCCGTCCAAAAACAACGCTTTTTTACACTCCGGTCTCCCTTTCTCTTGGAAACAATGACTTACATCAATTCTTTTACATAATTCTTGTTTCTCATGACATTTCTAATATTGCCCACAATTATCAACTTTCTAAGTCTTTCTGAGCAAGAGAAATCGCAAAACAGTCATTTCTTCATTGCCGTCCAAAAACAACGCTTTTTTACACTCCGGTCTCCCTTTCTCTTGGAAACAATGACTTACATCAATTCTTTTACATAATTCTTGTTTCTCATGACATTTCTAACATTGCCCACAATTATCAACTTTCTAAGTCTTTCTGAGCAAGAGAAATCGCAAAACAGTCATTTCTTCATTGGCGTCCAAAAACAACGCTTTTTTACACTCCGGTCTCCCTTTCTCTTGGAAACAATGACTTACATCAATTCTTTTACATAATTCTTGTTTCTCATGACATTTCTAACATTGCCCACAATTATCAACTTTCTAAGTCTTTCTGAGCAAGAGAAATCGCAAAACAGTCATTTCTTCATTGCCGTCAAAAAACAACGCTTTTTTACACTCCGGTCTCCCTTTCTCTTGGAAACAATGACTTACATCAATTCTTTTACATAATTCTTGTTTCTCATGACATTTCTAACATTGCCCACAATTATCAACTTTCTAAGTCTTTCTGAGCAAGAGAAATCGCAAAACAGTCATTTCTTCATTGCCGTCCAAAAACAACGCTTTTTTACACTCCGGTCTCCCTTTCTCTTGGAAACAATGACTTACATCAATTCTTTTACATAATTCTTAATTCTCATGACATTTCTAACATTGCCCACAATTATCAACTTTCTAAGTCTTTCTGAGCAAGAGAAATCGCAAAACAGTCATTTCTTCATTGCCGTCCAAAAACAACGCTTTTTTACACTCCGGTCTCCCTTTCTCTTGGAAACAATGACTTACATCAATTCTTTTACATAATTCTTGTTTCTCATGACATTTCTAACATTGCCCACAATTATCAACTTTCTAAGTCTTTCTGAGCAAGAGAAATCGCAAAACAGTCATTTCTTCATTGCCGTCCAAAAACAACGCTTTTTTACACTCCGGTCTCCCTTTCTCTTGGAAACAATGACTTACATCAATTCTTTTACATAATTCTTGTTTCTCATGACATTTCTAACATTGCCCACAATTATCAACTTTCTAAGTCTTTCTGAGCAGGAGAAATCGCAAAACATAGTCATTTCTTCATTGCCGTCCAAAAACAACGCTTTTTTACACTCCTGTCTCCCTTTCTCTTGGAAACAATGACTTACATCAATTCTTTTACATAATTCTTGTTTCTCATGACATTTCTAACATTGCCCACAATTATCAATAAGTCTTTCTGAGCAAGAGAAATTGCAAAACAGTCATTTCTTCATTGGCGTCCAAAAACAACGCTTTTTTACACTCCTGTCTCCCTTTCTCTTGGAAACAATGACTTACATCAATTCTTTTACATAATTCTTGTTTCTCATGACATTTCTTACATTGCCCACAATTATCAACTTTCTAAGTCTTTCTGAGCAGGAGAAATCGCAAAACATAGTCATTTCTTCATTGCCGTCCAAAAACAACGCTTTTTTAACACTCCTGTCTCCCTTTCTCTTGGAAACAATGACTTACATCAATTCTTTTACATAATTCTTGTTTCTCATGACATTTCTAACATTGCCCACAATTATCAACTTTCTAAGTCTTTCTGAGCAAGAGAAATCGCAAAACAGTCATTTCTTCATTGCCGTCCAAAAACAACGCTTTTTTACACTCCGGTCGCCCTTTCTCTTGGAAACAATGACTTACATCAATTCTTTTACATAATTCTTGTTTCTCATGACATTTCTAACATTGCCACAATTATCAACTTTCTAAGTCTTTCTGAGCAAGAGAAATCGCAAAACAGTCATTTCTTCATTGCCGTCCAAAAACAACGCTTTTTTACACTCCTGTCTCCCTTTCTCTTGGAAACAATGACTTACATCAATTCTTTTACATAATTCTTGTTTCTCATGACATTTCTAACATTGCCCACAATTATCAACTTTCTAAGTCTTTCTGAGCAAGAGAAATCGCAAAACATAGTCATTTCTTCATTGCCGTCCAAAAACAACGCTTTTTTACACTCCTGTCTCCCTTTCTCTTGGAAACAATGACTTACATCAATTCTTTTACATAATTCTTGTTTCTCATGACATTTCTAACATTGCCCACAATTATCAACTTTCTAAGTCTTTCTGAGCAGGAGAAATCGCAAAACATAGTCATTTCTTCATTGCCGTCCAAAAACAACGCTTTTTTACACTCCGGTCTCCCTTTCTCTTGGAAACAATGACTTACATCAATTCTTTTACATAATTCTTGTTTCTCATGACATTTCTAACATTGCCCACAATTATCAACTTTCTATGTCTTTCTGAGCAGGAGAAATCGCAAAACATAGTCATTTCTTCATTGCCGTCCAAAAACAACGCTTTTTTACACTATGTCTCCCTTTCTCTTGGAAACAATGACTTACATCAATTCTTTTACATAATTCTTGTTTCTCATGACATTTCTAACATTGCCCACAATTATCAACTTTCTAAGTCTTTCTGGAGCAAGAGAAATCGCAAAACAGTCATTTCTTCATTGCCGTCCAAAAACAACGCTTTTTTACACTCCGGTCGCCCTTTCTCTTGGAAACAATGACTTACATCAATTCTTTTACATAATTCTTGTTTCTCATGACATTTCTAACATTGCCCACAATTATCAACTTTCTAAGTCTTTCTGAGCAAGAGAAATCGCAAAACAGTCATTTCTTCATTGCCGTCCAAAAACAACGCTTTTTTACACTCCTGTCTCCCTTTCTCTTGGAAACAATGACTTACATCAATTCTTTTACATAATTCTTGTTTCTCATGACATTTCTAACATTGCCCACAATTATCAACTTTCTAAGTCTTTCTGAGCAAGTGAAATCGCAAAACATAGTCATTTCTTCATTGCCGTCCAAAAACAACGCTTTTTTACACTCCTGTCTCCCTTTCTCTTGGAAACAATGACTTACATCAATTCTTTTACATAATTCTTGTTTCTCATGACATTTCTAACATTGCCCACAATTATCAACTTTCTAAGTCTTTCTGAGCAGGAGAAATCGCAAAACATAGTCATTTCTTCATTGCCGTCCAAAAACAACGCTTTTTTTACACTCCGGTCTCCCTTTCTCTTGGAAACAATGACTTACATCAATTCTTTTTACATAATTCTTGTTTCTCATGACATTTCTAACATTGCCCACAATTATCAACTTTCTATGACTTTCTGAGCAGGAGAAATCGCAAAACATAGTCATTTCTTCATTGCCGTCCAAAAACAACGCTTTTTTACACTCCTGTCTCCCTTTCTCTTGGAAACAATGACTTACATCAATTCTTTTACATAATTCTTGTTTCTCATGACATTTCTAACATTGCCCACAATTATCAACTTTCTATGTCTTTCTGAGCAAGAGAAATCGCAAAACAGTCATTTCTTCATTGGCGTCAAAAAACAACGCTTTTTTACACTATGTCTCCCTTTCTCTTGGAAACAATGACTTACATCAATTCTTTTACATAATTCTTGTTCTCATGACATTTCTAACATTGCCCACAATTATCAACTTTCTAAGTCTTTCTGAGCAAGAGAAATCGCAAAACAGTCATTTCTTCATTGCCGTCCAAAAACAACGCTTTTTTACACTCCTGTCTCCCTTTCTCTTGGAAACAATGACTTACATCAATTCTTTTACATAATTCTTGTTTCTCATGACATTTGTAACATTGCCCACAATTATCAACTTTCTAAGTCTTTCTGAGCAAGAGAAATCGCAAAACAGTCATTTCTTCATTGCCGTCCAAAAACAACGCTTTTTTACACTCCGGTCTCCCTTTCTCTTGGAAACAATGACTTACATCAATTCTTTTACATAATTCTTGTTTTTCATGACATTTCTAACATTGCCCACAATTATCAACTTTCTAAGTCTTTCTGAGCAGGAGAAATCGCAAAACATAGTCATTTCTTCATTGCCGTCCAAAAACAACGCTTTTTTACACTCCTGTCTCCCTTTCTCTTGGAAACAATGACTTACATCAATTCTTTTACATAAGTCTTGTTTCTCATGACATTTCTAACATTGCCCACAATTATCAAATTTTTAAATCTTTCTGAGGCAAGAGAAATCGCAAAACAGTCATTTCTTCATTGGCGTCCAAAAACAACGCTTTTTTACACTCCTGTCTCCCTTTCTCTTGGAAACAATGACTTACATCAATTCTTTTACATAATTCTTGTTTCTCATGACATTTCTAACATTGACCACAATTATCAACTTTCTAAGTCTTTCTGAGCAAGAGAAATCGCAAAACAGTCATTTCTTCATTGCCGTCCAAAAACAACGCTTTTTTACACTCCGGTCTCCCTTTCTCTTGGAAACAATGACTTACATCAATTCTTTTACATAATTCTTGTTTCTCATGACATTTCTAACATTGCCCACAATTATCAACTTTCTAAGTCTTTCTGAGCAAGAGAAATCGCAAAACAGTCATTTCTTCATTGCCGTCCAAAAACAACGCTTTTTTACACTCCGGTCTCCCTTTCTCTTGGAAACAATGACTTACATCAATTCTTTTACATAATTCTTGTTTCTCATGACATTTTCTAACATTGCCCACAATTATCAACTTTCTAAGTCTTTCTGAGCAGGAGAAATCGCAAAACATAGTCATTTCTTCATTGCCGTCCAAAAACAACGCTTTTTTACACTCCTGTCTCCCTTTCTCTTGGAAACAATGACTTACATCAATTCTTTTACATAATTCTTGTTTCTCATGACATTTCTAACATTGCCCACAATTATCAACTTTCTAAGTCTTTCTGAGCAGGAGAAATCGCAAAACATAGTCATTTCTTCATTGCCGTCCAAAAACAACGCTTTTTTACACTCTGTCTCCCTTTCTCTTGGAAACAATGACTTACATCAATTCTTTTACATAATTCTTGTTTCTCATGACATTTCTTACATTGCCCACAATTATCAACTTTCTAAGTCTTTCTGAGCAAGAGAAATCGCAAAACATAGTCATTTCTTCATTGCCGTCCAAAAACAACGCTTTTTTACACTCCTGTCTCCCTTTCTCTTGGAAACAATGACTTACATCAATTCTTTTACATAATTCTTGTTTCTCATGACATTTCTAACATTGCCCACAATTATCAACTTTCTAAGTCTTTCTGAGCAAGAGAAATCGCAAAACAGTCATTTCTTAATTGGCGTCCAAAAACAACGCTTTTTTACACTATGTCTCCCTTTCTCTTGGAAACAATGACTTACATCAATTCTTTTACATAATTCTTGTTTCTCATGACATTTCTAACATTGCCCACAATTATCAACTTTCTAAGTCTTTCTGAGCAAGAGAAATCGCAAAACAGTCATTTCTTCATTGCCGTCCAAAAACAACGCTTTTTTACACTCCGGTCTCCCTTTCTCTTGGAAACAATGACTTACATCAATTCTTTTAGATAATTCTTGTTTCTCATGACATTTCTAACATTGCCCACAATTATCAACTTTCTAAGTCTTTCTGAGCTGGAGAAATCGCAAAACAGTCATTTCTTCATTGGCGTCCAAAAACAACGCTTTTTTACACTCCTCTCTCCCTTTCTCTTGGAAAACAATGACTTACATCAATTCTTTTACATAATTCTTGTTTCTCATGACATTTCTTACATTGCCCACAATTATCAACTTTCTAAGTCTTTCTGAGCAGGAGAAATCGCAAAACATAGTCATTTCTTCATTGCCGTCCAAAAACAACGCTTTTTTACACTCCTGTCTCCCTTTCTCTTGGAAACAATGACTTACATCAATTCTTTTACATAATTCTTGTTTCTCATGACATTTCTAACATTGCCCACAATTATCAACTTTCTAAGTCTTTCTGAGCAGGAGAAATCGCAAAACATAGTCATTTCTTCATTGCCGTCCAAAAACAACGCTTTTTTACACTCCTGTCTCCCTTTCTCTTGGAAACAATGACTTACATCAATTCTTTTACATAATTCTTGTTTCTCATGACATTTCTTACATTGCCCACAATTATCAACTTTCTAAGTCTTTCTGAGCAAGAGAAATCGCAAAACATAGTCATTTCTTCATTGCCGTCCAAAAACAACGCTTTTTTACACTCCTGTCTCCCTTTCTCTTGGAAACAATGACTTACATCAATTCTTTTACATAATTCTTGTTTCTCATGACATTTCTAACATTGCCCACAATTATCAACTTTCTAAGTCTTTCTGAGCAAGAGAAATCGCAAAACAGTCATTTCTTAATTGGCGTCCAAAAACAACGCTTTTTTACACTATGTCTCCCTTTCTCTTGGAAACAATGACTTACATCAATTCTTTTACATAATTCTTGTTTCTCATGACATTTCTAACATTGCCCACAATTATCAACTTTCTAAGTCTTTCTGAGCAAGAGAAATCGCAAAACAGTCATTTCTTCATTGCCGTCCAAAAACAACGCTTTTTTACACTCCGGTCTCCCTTTCTCTTGGAAACAATGACTTACATCAATTCTTTTAGATAATTCTTGTTTCTCATGACATTTCTAACATTGCCCACAATTATCAACTTTCTAAGTCTTTCTGAGCTGGAGAAATCGCAAAACAGTCATTTCTTCATTGGCGTCCAAAAACAACGCTTTTTTACACTCCTCTCTCCCTTTCTCTTGGAAACAATGACTTACATCAATTCTTTTACATAATTCTTGTTTCTCATGACATTTCTTACATTGCCCACAATTATCAACTTTCTAAGTCTTTCTGAGCAGGAGAAATCGCAAAACATAGTCATTTCTTCATTGCCGTCCAAAAACAACGCTTTTTTACACTCCTGTCTCCCTTTCTCTTGGAAACAATGACTTACATCAATTCTTTTACATAATTCTTGTTTCTCATGACATTTCTAACATTGCCCACAATTATCAACTTTCTAAGTCTTTCTGAGCAAGAGAAATCGCAAAATAGTCATTTCTTCATTGGCGTCCAAAAACAACGCTTTTTTACACTCCGGTCTCCCTTTCTCTTGGAAACAATGACTTACATCAATTCTTTTACATAATTCTTGTTTCTCATGACATTTCTAACATTGCCCACAATTATCAACTTTCTAAGTCTTTCTGAGCAAGAGAAATCGCAAAACAGTCATTTCTTCATTGCCGTCCAAAAACAACGCTTTTTTACACTCCGGTCTCCCTTTCTCTTGGAAACAATGACTTACATCAATTCTTTTACATAATTCTTGTTTCTCATGACATTTCTAACATTGCCCACAATTATCAACTTTCTAAGTCTTTCTGAGCAGGAGAAATCGCAAAACATAGTCATTTCTTCATTGCCGTCCAAAAACAACGCTTTTTTACACTCCTGTCTCCCTTTCTCTTGGAAACAATGACTTACATCAATTCTTTTACATAATTCTTGTTTCTCATGACATTTCTTACATTGCCCACAATTATCAACTTTCTAAGTCTTTCTGAGCAAGAGAAATCGCAAAACATAGTCATTTCTTCATTGCCGTCCAAAAACAACGCTTTTTTACACTCCTGTCTCCCTTTCTCTTGGAAACAATGACTTACATCAATTCTTTTACATAATTCTTGTTTCTCATGACATTTCTAACATTGCCCACAATTATCAACTTTCTAAGTCTTTCTGAGCAGGAGAAATCGCAAAACATAGTCATTTCTTCATTGCCGTCCAAAAACAACGCTTTTTTACACTCCTGTCTCCCTTTCTCTTGGAAACAATGACTTACATCAATTCTTTTACATAATTCTTGTTTCTCATGACATTTCTTACATTGCCCACAATTATCAACTTTCTAAGTCTTTCTGAGCAAGAGAAATCGCAAAACATAGTCATTTCTTCATTGCCGTCCAAAAACAACGCTTTTTTACACTCCTGTCTCCCTTTCTCTTGGAAACAATGACTTACATCAATTCTTTTACATAATTCTTGTTTCTCATGACATTTCTAACATTGCCCACAATTATCAACTTTCTAAGTCTTTCTGAGCAAGAGAAATCGCAAAACAGTCATTTCTTAATTGGCGTCCAAAAACAACGCTTTTTTACACTATGTCTCCCTTTCTCTTGGAAACAATGACTTACATCAATTCTTTTACATAATTCTTGTTTCTCATGACATTTCTAACATTGCCCACAATTATCAACTTTCTAAGTCTTTCTGAGCAAGAGAAATCGCAAAACAGTCATTTCTTCATTGCCGTCCAAAAACAACGCTTTTTTACACTCCGGTCTCCCTTTCTCTTGGAAACAATGACTTACATCAATTCTTTTAGATAATTCTTGTTTCTCATGACATTTCTAACATTGCCCACAATTATCAACTTTCTAAGTCTTTCTGAGCTGGAGAAATCGCAAAACAGTCATTTCTTCATTGGCGTCCAAAAACAACGCTTTTTTACACTCCTCTCTCCCTTTCTCTTGGAAACAATGACTTACATCAATTCTTTTACATAATTCTTGTTTCTCATGACATTTCTTACATTGCCCACAATTATCAACTTTCTAAGTCTTTCTGAGCAAGAGAAATCGCAAAACAGTCATTTCTTCATTGCCGTCCAAAAACAACGCTTTTTTACACTCCGGTCTCCCTTTCTCTTGGAAACAATGACTTACATCAATTCTTTTAGATAATTCTTGTTTCTCATGACATTTCTAACATTGCCCACAATTATCAACTTTCTAAGTCTTTCTGAGCAGGAGAAATCGCAAAACATAGTCATTTCTTCATTGCCGTCCAAAAACAACGCTTTTTTACACTCCGGTCCCCCCTTCTCTTGGAAACAATGACTTACATCAATTCTTTTACATAATTCTTGTTTCTCATGACATTTCTCACATTGCCCACAATTATCAACTTTCTAAGTCTTTCTGAGCAAGAGAAATCGCAAAAGAGTCATTTCTTCATTGCCGTCCAAAAACAATGCTTTTTTACACTCCTGTCTCCCTTTCTCTTGGAAACAATGACTTACATCAATTCTTTTACATAATTCTTGTTTCTCATGACATTTGTAACATTGCCCACAATTATCAACTTTCTAAGTCTTTCTGAGCAAGAGAAATCGCAAAACAGTCATTTCTTCATTGCCGTCCAAAAACAACGCTTTTTTACACTCCGGTCTCCCTTTCTCTTGGAAACAATGACTTACATCAATTCTTTTACATAATTCTTGTTTTTCATGACATTTCTAACATTGCCCACAATTATCAACTTTCTAAGTCTTTCTGAGCAGGAGAAATCGCAAAACATAGTCATTTCTTCATTGCCGTCCAAAAACAACGCTTTTTTACACTCCTGTCTCCCTTTCTCTTGGAAACAATGACTTACATCAATTCTTTTACATAAGTCTTGTTTCTCATGACATTTCTAACATTGCCCACAATTATCAAATTTTTAAATCTTTCTGAGCAAGAGAAATCGCAAAACAGTCATTTCTTCATTGGCGTCCAAAAACAACGCTTTTTTACACTCCTGTCTCCCTTTCTCTTGGAAACAATGACTTACATCAATTCTTTTACATAATTCTTGTTTCTCATGACATTTCTAACATTGACCACAATTATCAACTTTCTAAGTCTTTCTGAGCAAGAGAAATCGCAAAACAGTCATTTCTTCATTGCCGTCCAAAAACAACGCTTTTTTACACTCCGGTCTCCCTTTCTCTTGGAAACAATGACTTACATCAATTCTTTTACATAATTCTTGTTTCTCATGACATTTCTAACATTGCCCACAATTATCAACTTTCTAAGTCTTTCTGAGCAAGAGAAATCGCAAAACAGTCATTTCTTCATTGCCGTCCAAAAACAACGCTTTTTTACACTCCGGTCTCCCTTTCTCTTGGAAACAATGACTTACATCAATTCTTTTACATAATTCTTGTTTCTCATGACATTTCTAACATTGCCCACAATTATCAACTTTCTAAGTCTTTCTGAGCAGGAGAAATCGCAAAACATAGTCATTTCTTCATTGCCGTCCAAAAACAACGCTTTTTTACACTCCTGTCTCCCTTTCTCTTGGAAACAATGACTTACATCAATTCTTTTACATAATTCTTGTTTCTCATGACATTTCTTACATTGCCCACAATTATCAACTTTCTAAGTCTTTCTGAGCAAGAGAAATCGCAAAACATAGTCATTTCTTCATTGCCGTCCAAAAACAACGCTTTTTTACACTCCTGTCTCCCTTTCTCTTGGAAACAATGACTTACATCAATTCTTTTACATAATTCTTGTTTCTCATGACATTTCTAACATTGCCCACAATTATCAACTTTCTAAGTCTTTCTGAGCAGGAGAAATCGCAAAACATAGTCATTTCTTCATTGCCGTCCAAAAACAACGCTTTTTTACACTCCTGTCTCCCTTTCTCTTGGAAACAATGACTTACATCAATTCTTTTACATAATTCTTGTTTCTCATGACATTTCTTACATTGCCCACAATTATCAACTTTCTAAGTCTTTCTGAGCAAGAGAAATCGCAAAACATAGTCATTTCTTCATTGCCGTCCAAAAACAACGCTTTTTTACACTCCTGTCTCCCTTTCTCTTGGAAACAATGACTTACATCAATTCTTTTACATAATTCTTGTTTCTCATGACATTTCTAACATTGCCCACAATTATCAACTTTCTAAGTCTTTCTGAGCAAGAGAAATCGCAAAACAGTCATTTCTTAATTGGCGTCCAAAAACAACGCTTTTTTACACTATGTCTCCCTTTCTCTTGGAAACAATGACTTACATCAATTCTTTTACATAATTCTTGTTTCTCATGACATTTCTAACATTGCCCACAATTATCAACTTTCTAAGTCTTTCTGAGCAAGAGAAATCGCAAAACAGTCATTTCTTCATTGCCGTCCAAAAACAACGCTTTTTTACACTCCGGTCTCCCTTTCTCTTGGAAACAATGACTTACATCAATTCTTTTAGATAATTCTTGTTTCTCATGACATTTCTAACATTGCCCACAATTATCAACTTTCTAAGTCTTTCTGAGCTGGAGAAATCGCAAAACAGTCATTTCTTCATTGGCGTCCAAAAACAACGCTTTTTTACACTCCTGTCTCCCTTTCTCTAGGAAACAATGACTTACATCAATTCTTTTACATAATTCTTGTTTCTCATGACATTTCTTACATTGCCCACAATTATAACTTTCTAAGTCTTTCTGAGCAGGAGAAATCGCAAAACATAGTCATTTCTTCATTGCCGTCCAAAAACAACGCTTTTTTAAACTCCTGTCTCCCTTTCTCTTGGAAACAATGACTTACATCAATTCTTTTACATAATTCTTGTTTCTCATGACATTTCTAACATTGCCCACAATTATCAACTTTCTAAGTCTTTCTAAGCAAGAGAAATCGCAAAACAGTCATTTCTTCATTGCCGTCCAAAAACAACGCTTTTTTACACTCCGGTCTCCCTTTCTCTTGGAAACAATGACTTACATCAATTATTTTACATAATTCTTGTTTCTCATGACATTTCTAACATTGCCCACAATTATCAACTTTCTAAGTCTTTCTGAGCAGGAGAAATCGCAAAACATAGTCATTTCTTCATTGCCGTCCAAAAACAACGCTTTTTTACACTCCTGTCTCCCTTTCTCTTGGAAACAATGACTTACATCAATTCTTTTACATAATTCTTGTTTCTCATTAAATTTCTAACATTGCCCACAATTATCAACTTTCTAAGTCTTTCTGAGCAAGAGAAATCGCAAAACAGTCATTTCTTCATTGCCGTCCAAAAACAACGCTTTTTTACACTCCGGTCTCCCTTTCTCTTGGAAACAATGACTTACATCAATTATTTTACATAATTCTTGTTTCTCATGACATTTCTAACATTGCCCACAATTATCAACTTTCTAAGTCTTTCTGAGCAGGAGAAATCGCAAAACATAGTCATTTCTTCATTGCCGTCCAAAAACAACGCTTTTTTACACTCCTGTCTCCCTTTCTCTTGGAAACAATGACTTACATCAATTCTTTTACATAATTCTTGTTTCTCATGACATTTCTAACATTGCCCACAATTATCAACTTTCTAAGTCTTTCTGAGCAAGAGAAATCGCAAAACAGTCATTTCTTCATTGGCGTCCAAAAACAACGCTTTTTTACACTCCTGTCTCCCTTTCTCTTGGAAACAATGACTTACATCAATTCTTTTACATAATTCTTGTTTCTCATGACATTTCTTACATTGCCCACAATTATCAACTTTCTAAGTCTTTCTGAGCAGGAGAAATCGCAAAACATAGTCATTTCTTCATTGCCGTCCAAAAACAACGCTTTTTTACACTCCTGTCTCCCTTTCTCTTGGAAACAATGACTTACATCAATTCTTTTACATAATTCTTGTTTCTCATGACATTTCTAACATTGACCACAATTATCAACTTTCTAAGTCTTTCTGAGCAAGAGAAATCGCAAAACAGTCATTTCTTCATTGCCGTCCAAAAACAACGCTTTTTTACACTCCGGTCTCCCTTTCTCTTGGAAACAATGACTTACATCAATTCTTTTACATAATTCTTGTTTCTCATGACATTTCTAACATTGCCCACAATTATCAACTTTCTAAGTCTTTCTGAGCAAGAGAAATCGCAAAACAGTCATTTCTTCATTGCCGTCCAAAAACAACGCTTTTTTACACTCCGGTCTCCCTTTCTCTTGGAAACAATGACTTACATCAATTCTTTTACATAATTCTTGTTTCTCATGACATTTCTTACATTGCCCACAATTATCAACTTTCTAAGTCTTTCTGAGCAAGAGAAATCGCAAAACATAGTCATTTCTTCATTGCCGTCCAAAAACAACGCTTTTTTACACTCCTGTCTCCCTTTCTCTTGGAAACAATGACTTACATCAATTCTTTTACATAATTCTTATTTCTCATGACATTTCTAACATTGCCCACAATTATCAACTTTCTAAGTCTTTCTGAGCAGGAGAAATCGCAAAACATAGTCATTTCTTCATTGGCGTCCAAAAACAACACTTTTTTACACTCCTGTCTCCCTTTCTCTTGGAAACAATGACTTACATCAATTCTTTTACATAATTCTTGTTTCTCATGACATTTCTTACATTGCCCACAATTATCAACTTTCTAAGTCTTTCTGAGCAAGAGAAATCGCAAAACATAGTCATTTCTTCATTGCCGTCCAAAAACAACGCTTTTTTACACTCCTGTCTCCCTTTCTCTTGGAAACAATGACTTACATCAATTCTTTTACATAATTCTTGTTTCTCATGACATTTCTAACATTGCCCACAATTATCAACTTTCTAAGTCTTTCTGAGCAAGAGAAATCGCAAAACAGTCATTTCTTCATTGGCGTCCAAAAACAACGCTTTTTTACACTATGTCTCCCTTTCTCTTGGAAACAATGACTTACATCAATTCTTTTACATAATTCTTGTTTCTCATGACATTTCTAACATTGCCCACAATTATCAACTTTCTAAATCTTTCTGAGCAAGAGAAATCGCAAAACAGTCATTTCTTCATTGGCGTCCAAAAACAACGCTTTTTTACACTATGTCTCCCTTTCTCTTGGAAACAATGACTTACATCAATTCTTTTACATAATTCTTGTTTCTCATGACATTTCTAACATTGCCCACAATTATCAACTTTCTAAGTCTTTCTGAGCAAGAGAAATCGCAAAATAGTCATTTCTTCATTGGCGTCCAAAAACAACGCTTTTTTACACTCCGGTCTCCCTTTCTCTTGGAAACAATGACTTACATCAATTCTTTTACATAATTCTTGTTTCTCATGACATTTCTAACATTGCATACAATTATCAACTTTCTATGTCTTTCTGAGCAGGAGAAATCGCAAAACATAGTCATTTCTTCATTGCCGTCCAAAAACAACGCTTTTTTACACTCCTGTCTCCCTTTCTCTTGGAAACAATGACTTACATCAATTCTTTTACATAATTCTTGTTTCTCATGACATTTCTTACATTGCCCACAATTATCAACTTTCTAAGTCTTTCTGAGCAAGAGAAATCGCAAAACAGTCATTTCTTCATTGGCGTCCAAAAACAACGCTTTTTTACACTATGTCTCCCTTTCTCTTGGAAACAATGACTTACATCAATTCTTTTACATAATTCTTGTTTCTCATGACATTTCTAACATTGCCCACAATTATCAACTTTCTAAGTCTTTCTGAGCAAGAGAAATCGCAAAACAGTCATTTCTTCATTGCCGTCCAAAAACAACGCTTTTTTACACTCCGGTCTCCCTTTCTCTTGGAAACAATGACTTACATCAATTCTTTTAGATAATTCTTGTTTATCATGACATTTCTAACATTGCCCACAATTATCAACTTTCTAAGTCTTTCTGAGCTGGAGAAATCGCAAAACAGTCATTTCTTCATTGGCGTCCAAAAACAACGCTTTTTTACACTCCTGTCTCCCTTTCTCTTGGAAACAATGACTTACATCAATTCTTTTACATAATTCTTGTTTCTCATGACATTTCTTACATTGCCCACAATTATCAACTTTCTAAGTCTTTCTGAGCAGGAGAAATCGCAAAACATAGTCATTTCTTCATTGCCGTCCAAAAACAACGCTTTTTTAAACTCCTGTCTCCCTTTCTCTTGGAAACAATGACTTACATCAATTCTTTTACATAATTCTTGTTTCTCATGACATTTCTAACATTGCCCACAATTATCAACTTTCTAAGTCTTTCTAAGCAAGAGAAATCGCAAAACATAGTCATTTCTTCATTGCCGTCCAAAAACAACGCTTTTTTACACTCCTGTCTCCCTTTCTCTTGGAAACAATGACTTACATCAATTCTTTTACATAATTCTTGTTTCTCATGACATTTCTAACATTGCCCACAATTATCAACTTTCTAAGTCTTTCTGAGCAGGAGAAATCGCAAAACATAGTAATTTCTTCATTGGCGTCCAAAAAGAACACTTTTTTACACTCCTGTCTCCCTTTCTCTTGGAAACAATGACTTACATCAATTCTTTTACATAATTCTTGTTTCTCATGACATTTCTTACATTGCCCACAATTATCAACTTTCTAAGTCTTTCTGAGCAAGAGAAATCGCAAAACATAGTCATTTCTTCATTGCCGTCCAAAAACAACGCTTTTTTACACTCCTGTCTCCCTTTCTCTTGGAAACAATGACTTACATCAATTCTTTTACATAATTCTTGTTTCTCATGACATTTCTAACATTGCCCACAATTATCAACTTTCTAAGTCTTTCTGAGCAAGAGAAATCGCAAAACAGTCATTTCTTCATTGGCGTCCAAAAACAACGCTTTTTTACACTATGTCTCCCTTTCTCTTGGAAACAATGACTTACATCAATTCTTTTACATAATTCTTGTTTCTCATGACATTTCTAACATTGCCCACAATTATCAACTTTCTAAGTCTTTCTGAGCTGGAGAAATCGCAAAACAGTCATTTCTTCATTACCATCCAAAAACAACGCTTTTTTACACTCCGGTCTCCCTTTCTCTTGAAAACAATGACTTACATCAATTCTTTTAGATAATTCTTGTTTCTCATGACATTTCTAACATTGCCCACAATTATCAACTTTCTAAGTCTTTCTGAGCTGGAGAAATCGCAAAACAGTCATTTCTTCATTGGCGTCCAAAAACAACGCTTTTTTACACTCCTGTCTCCCTTTCTCTTGGAAACAATGACTTACATCAATTCTTTTACATAATTCTTGTTTCTCATGACATTTCTTACATTGCCACAATTATCAACTTTCTAAGTCTTTCTGAGCAGGAGAAATCGCAAAACATAGTCATTTCTTCATTGCCGTCCAAAAACAACGCTTTTTTACACTCCTGTCTCCCTTTCTCTTGGAAACAATGACTTACATCAATTCTTTTACATAATTCTTGTTTCTCATGACATTTCTAACATTGCCCACAATTATCAACTTTCTAAGTCTTTCTGAGCAAGAGAAATCGCAAAATAGTAATTTCTTCATTGGCGTCCAAAAACAACGCTTTTTTACACTCCGGTCTCCCTTTCTCTTGGAAACAATGACTTACATCAATTCTTTTACATAATTCTTGTTTCTCATGACATTTCTAACATTGCATACAATTATCAACTTTCTATGTCTTTCTGAGCAGGAGAAATCGCAAAACATAGTCATTTCTTCATTGCCGTCCAAAAACAACGCTTTTTTACACTCCTGTCTCCCTTTCTCTTGGAAACAATGACTTACATCAATTCTTTTACATAATTCTTGTTTCTCATGACATTTCTTACATTGCCCACAATTATCAACTTTCTAAGTCTTTCTGAGCAAGAGAAATCGCAAAACAGTCATTTCTTCATTGGCGTCCAAAAACAATGCTTTTTTACACTATGTCTCCCTTTCTCTTGGAAACAATGACTTACATCAATTCTTTTACATAATTCTTGTTTCTCATGACATTTCTAACATTGCCCACAATTATCAACTTTCTAAGTCTTTCTGAGCAAGAGAAATCGCAAAACAGTCATTTCTTCATTGCCGTCCAAAAACAACGCTTTTTTACACTCCGGTCTCCCTTTCTCTTGGAAACAATGACTTACATCAATTCTTTTAGATAATTCTTGTTTATCATGACATTTCTAACATTGCCCACAATTATCAACTTTCTAAGTCTTTCTGAGCTGGAGAAATCGCAAAACAGTCATTTCTTCATTGGCGTCCAAAAACAACGCTTTTTTACACTCCTGTCTCCCTTTCTCTTGGAAACAATGACTTACATCAATTCTTTTACATAATTCTTGTTTCTCATGACATTTCTTACATTGCCCACAATTATCAACTTTCTAAGTCTTTCTGAGCAGGAGAAATCGCAAAACATAGTCATTTCTTCATTGCCGTCCAAAAACAACGCTTTTTTAAACTCCTGTCTCCCTTTCTCTTGGAAACAATGACTTACATCAATTCTTTTACATAATTCTTGTTTCTCATGACATTTCTAACATTGCCCACAATTATCAACTTTCTAAGTCTTTCTAAGCAAGAGAAATCGCAAAACATAGTCATTTCTTCATTGCCGTCCAAAAACAACGCTTTTTTACACTCCTGTCTCCCTTTCTCTTGGAAACAATGACTTACATCAATTCTTTTACATAATTCTTGTTTCTCATGACATTTCTAACATTGCCCACAATTATCAACTTTCTAAGTCTTTCTGAGCAGGAGAAATCGCAAAACATAGTCATTTCTTCATTGGCGTCCAAAAAGAACACTTTTTTACACTCCTGTCTCCCTTTCTCTTGGAAACAATGACTTACATCAATTCTTTTACATAATTCTTGTTTCTCATGGCATTTCTTACATTGCCCACAATTATCAACTTTCTAAGTCTTTCTGAGCAAGAGAAATCGCAAAACATAGTCATTTCTTCATTGCCGTCCAAAACAACGCTTTTTTACACTCCTGTCTCCCTTTCTCTTGGAAACAATGACTTACATCAATTCTTTTACATAATTCTTGTTTCTCATGACATTTCTAACATTGCCCACAATTATCAACTTTCTAAGTCTTTCTGAGCAAGAGAAATCGCAAAAGAGTCATTTCTTCATTGCCGTCCAAAAACAATGCTTTTTTACACTCCTGTCTCCCTTTCTCTTGGAAACAATGACTTACATCAATTCTTTTACATAATTCTTGTTTCTCATGACATTTCTAACATTGCCCACAATTATCAACTTTCTAAGTCTTTCTGAGCAAGAGAAATCGCAAAACAGTCATTTCTTCATTGCCGTCCAAAAACAACGCTTTTTTACACTCCGGTCTCCCTTTCTCTTGGAAACAATGACTTACATCAATTCTTTTACATAATTCTTGTTTTTCATGACATTTCTAACATTGCCCACAATTATCAACTTTCTAAGTCTTTCTGAGCAGGAGAAATCGCAAAACATAGTCATTTCTTCATTGCCGTCCAAAAACAACGCTTTTTTACACTCCTGTCTCCCTTTCTCTTGGAAACAATGACTTACATCAATTCTTTTACATAAGTCTTGTTTCTCATGACATTTCTAACATTGCCCACAATTATCAAATTTTTAAATCTTTCTGAGCAAGAGAAATCGCAAAACAGTCATTTCTTCATTGGCGTCCAAAAACAACGCTTTTTTACACTCCTGTCTCCCTTTCTCTTGGAAACAATGACTTACATCAATTCTTTTACATAATTCTTGTTTCTCATGACATTTCTAACATTGACCACAATTATCAACTTTCTAAGTCTTTCTGAGCAAGAGAAATTGCAAAACAGTCATTTCTTCATTGCCGTCCAAAAACAACGCTTTTTTACACTCCGGTCTCCCTTTCTCTTGGAAACAATGACTTACATCAATTCTTTTACATAATTCTTGTTTCTCATGACATTTCTAACATTGCCCACAATTATCAACTTTCTAAGTCTTTCTGAGCAAGAGAAATCGCAAAACAGTCATTTCTTCATTGCCGTCCAAAAACAACGCTTTTTTACACTCCGGTCTCCCTTTCTCTTGGAAACAATGACTTACATCAATTCTTTTACATAATTCTTGTTTCTCATGACATTTCTAACATTGCCCACAATTATCAACTTTCTAAGTCTTTCTGAGCAGGAGAAATCGCAAAACATAGTCATTTCTTCATTGCCGTCCAAAAACAACGCTTTTTTACACTCCTGTCTCCCTTTCTCTTGGAAACAATGACTTACATCAATTCTTTTACATAATTCTTGTTTCTCATGACATTTCTTACATTGCCCACAATTATCAACTTTCTAAGTCTTTCTGAGCAAGAGAAATCGCAAAACATAGTCATTTCTTCATTGCCGTCCAAAAACAACGCTTTTTTACACTCCTGTCTCCCTTTCTCTTGGAAACAATGACTTACATCAATTCTTTTACATAATTCTTGTTTCTCATGACATTTCTAACATTGCCCACAATTATCAACTTTCTAAGTCTTTCTGAGCAGGAGAAATCGCAAAACATAGTCATTTCTTCATTGCCGTCCAAAAACAACGCTTTTTTACACTCCTGTCTCCCTTTCTCTTGGAAACAATGACTTACATCAATTCTTTTACATAATTCTTGTTTCTCATGACATTTCTTACATTGCCCACAATTATCAACTTTCTAAGTCTTTCTGAGCAAGAGAAATCGCAAAACATAGTCATTTCTTCATTGCCGTCCAAAAACAACGCTTTTTTACACTCCTGTCTCCCTTTCTCTTGGAAACAATGACTTACATCAATTCTTTTACATAATTCTTGTTTCTCATGACATTTCTAACATTGCCCACAATTATCAACTTTCTAAGTCTTTCTGAGCAAGAGAAATCGCAAAACAGTCATTTCTTAATTGGCGTCCAAAAACAACGCTTTTTTACACTATGTCTCCCTTTCTCTTGGAAACAATGACTTACATCAATTCTTTTACATAATTCTTGTTTCTCATGACATTTCTAACATTGCCCACAATTATCAACTTTCTAAGTCTTTCTGAGCAAGAGAAATCGCAAAACAGTCATTTCTTCATTGCCGTCCAAAAACAACGCTTTTTTACACTCCGGTCTCCCTTTCTCTTGGAAACAATGACTTACATCAATTCTTTTAGATAATTCTTGTTTCTCATGACATTTCTAACATTGCCCACAATTATCAACTTTCTAAGTCTTTCTGAGCTGGAGAAATCGCAAAACAGTCATTTCTTCATTGGCGTCCAAAAACAACGCTTTTTTACACTCCTGTCTCCCTTTCTCTAGGAAACAATGACTTACATCAATTCTTTTACATAATTCTTGTTTCTCATGACATTTCTTACATTGCCCACAATTATAACTTTCTAAGTCTTTCTGAGCAGGAGAAATCGCAAAACATAGTCATTTCTTCATTGCCGTCCAAAAACAACGCTTTTTTAAACTCCTGTCTCCCTTTCTCTTGGAAACAATGACTTACATCAATTCTTTTACATAATTCTTGTTTCTCATGACATTTCTAACATTGCCCACAATTATCAACTTTCTAAGTCTTTCTAAGCAAGAGAAATCGCAAAACAGTCATCTCTTCATTGCCGTCCAAAAACAACGCTTTTTTACACTCCGGTCTCCCTTTCTCTTGGAAACAATGACTTACATCAATTATTTTACATAATTCTTGTTTCTCATGACATTTCTAACATTGCCCACAATTATCAACTTTCTAAGTCTTTCTGAGCAGGAGAAATCGCAAAACATAGTCATTTCTTCATTGCCGTCCAAAAACAACGCTTTTTTACACTCCTGTCTCCCTTTCTCTTGGAAACAATGACTTACATCAATTCTTTTACATAATTCTTGTTTCTCATTAAATTTCTAACATTGCCCACAATTATCAACTTTCTAAGTCTTTCTGAGCAAGAGAAATCGCAAAACAGTCATTTCTTCATTGCCGTCCAAAAACAACGCTTTTTTACACTCCGGTCTCCCTTTCTCTTGGAAACAATGACTTACATCAATTATTTTACATAATTCTTGTTTCTCATGACATTTCTAACATTGCCCACAATTATCAACTTTCTAAGTCTTTCTGAGCAGGAGAAATCGCAAAACATAGTCATTTCTTCATTGCCGTCCAAAAACAACGCTTTTTTACACTCCTGTCTCCCTTTCTCTTGGAAACAATGACTTACATCAATTCTTTTACATAATTCTTGTTTCTCATGACATTTCTAACATTGCCCACAATTATCAACTTTCTAAGTCTTTCTGAGCAAGAGAAATCGCAAAACAGTCATTTCTTCATTGGCGTCCAAAAACAACGCTTTTTTACACTACTGTCTCCCTTTCTCTTGGAAACAATGACTTACATCAATTCTTTTACATAATTCTTGTTTCTCATGACATTTCTTACATTGCCCACAATTATCAACTTTCTAAGTCTTTCTGAGCAGGAGAAATCGCAAAACATAGTCATTTCTTCATTGCCGTCCAAAAAACAACGCTTTTTTACACTCCTGTCTCCCTTTCTCTTGGAAACAATGACTTACATCAATTCTTTTACATAATTCTTGTTTCTCATGACATTTCTAACATTGACCACAATTATCAACTTTCTAAGTCTTTCTGAGCAAGAGAAATCGCAAAACAGTCATTTCTTCATTGCCGTCCAAAAACAACGCTTTTTTACACTCCGGTCTCCCTTTCTCTTGGAAACAATGACTTACATCAATTCTTTTACATAATTCTTGTTTCTCATGACATTTCTAACATTGCCCACAATTATCAACTTTCTAAGTCTTTCTGAGCAAGAGAAATCGCAAAACAGTCATTTCTTCATTGCCGTCCAAAAACAACGCTTTTTTACACTCCGGTCTCCCTTTCTCTTGGAAACAATGACTTACATCAATTCTTTTACATAATTCTTGTTTCTCATGACATTTCTTACATTGCCCACAATTATCAACTTTCTAAGTCTTTCTGAGCAAGAGAAATCGCAAAACATAGTCATTTCTTCATTGCCGTCCAAAACAACGCTTTTTTACACTCCTGTCTCCCTTTCTCTTGGAAACAATGACTTACATCAATTCTTTTACATAATTCTTATTTCTCATGACATTTCTAACATTGCCCACAATTATCAACTTTCTAAGTCTTTCTGAGCAGGAGAAATCGCAAAACATAGTCATTTCTTCATTGGCGTCCAAAAACAACACTTTTTTACACTCCTGTCTCCCTTTCTCTTGGAAACAATGACTTACATCAATTCTTTTACATAATTCTTGTTTCTCATGACATTTCTTACATTGCCCACAATTATCAACTTTCTAAGTCTTTCTGAGCAAGAGAAATCGCAAAACATAGTCATTTCTTCATTGCCGTCCAAAAACAACGCTTTTTTACACTCCTGTCTCCCTTTCTCTTGGAAACAATGACTTACATCAATTCTTTTACATAATTCTTGTTTCTCATGACATTTCTAACATTGCCCACAATTATCAACTTTCTAAGTCTTTCTGAGCAAGAGAAATCGCAAAAACAGTCATTTCTTCATTGGCGTCCAAAAACAACGCTTTTTTACACTATGTCTCCCTTTCTCTTGGAAACAATGACTTACATCAATTCTTTTACATAATTCTTGTTTCTCATGACATTTCTAACATTGCCCACAATTATCAACTTTCTAAGTCTTTCTGAGCAAGAGAAATCGCAAAATAGTCATTTCTTCATTGGCGTCCAAAAACAACGCTTTTTTACACTCCGGTCTCCCTTTCTCTTGGAAACAATGACTTACATCAATTCTTTTACATAATTCTTGTTTCTCATGACATTTCTAACATTGCATACAATTATCAACTTTCTATGTCTTTCTGAGCAGGAGAAATCGCAAAACATAGTCATTTCTTCATTGCCGTCCAAAAACAACGCTTTTTTACACTCCTGTCTCCCTTTCTCTTGGAAACAATGACTTACATCAATTCTTTTACATAATTCTTGTTTCTCATGACATTTCTTACATTGCCCACAATTATCAACTTTCTAAGTCTTTCTGAGCAAGAGAAATCGCAAAACAGTCATTTCTTCATTGGCGTCCAAAAACAACGCTTTTTTACACTATGTCTCCCTTTCTCTTGGAAACAATGACTTACATCAATTCTTTTACATAATTCTTGTTTCTCATGACATTTCTAACATTGCCCACAATTATCAACTTTCTAAGTCTTTCTGAGCAAGAGAAATCGCAAAACAGTCATTTCTTCATTGCCGTCCAAAAACAACGCTTTTTTACACTCCGGTCTCCCTTTCTCTTGGAAACAATGACTTACATCAATTCTTTTAGATAATTCTTGTTTATCATGACATTTCTAACATTGCCCACAATTATCAACTTTCTAAGTCTTTCTGAGCTGGAGAAATCGCAAAACAGTCATTTCTTCATTGGCGTCCAAAAAACAACGCTTTTTTACACTCCTGTCTCCCTTTCTCTTGGAAACAATGACTTACATCAATTCTTTTACATAATTCTTGTTTCTCATGACATTTCTTACATTGCCCACAATTATCAACTTTCTAAGTCTTTCTGAGCAGGAGAAATCGCAAAACATAGTCATTTCTTCATTGCCGTCCAAAAACAACGCTTTTTTAAACTCCTGTCTCCCTTTCTCTTGGAAACAATGACTTACATCAATTCTTTTACATAATTCTTGTTTCTCATGACATTTCTAACATTGCCCACAATTATCAACTTTCTAAGTCTTTCTAAGCAAGAGAAATCGCAAAACATAGTCATTTCTTCATTGCCGTCCAAAAACAACGCTTTTTTACACTCCTGTCTCCCTTTCTCTTGGAAACAATGACTTACATCAATTCTTTTACATAATTCTTGTTTCTCATGACATTTCTAACATTGCCCAGAATTATCAACTTTCTAAGTCTTTCTGAGCAGGAGAAATCGCAAAACATAGTCATTTCTTCATTGGCGTCCAAAAAGAACACTTTTTTACACTCCTGTCTCCCTTTCTCTTGGAAACAATGACTTACATCAATTCTTTTACATAATTCTTGTTTCTCATGACATTTCTTACATTGCCCACAATTATCAACTTTCTAAGTCTTTCTGAGCAAGAGAAATCGCAAAACATAGTCATTTCTTCATTGCCGTCCAAAAACAACGCTTTTTTACACTCCTGTCTCCCTTTCTCTTGGAAACAATGACTTACATCAATTCTTTTACATAATTCTTGTTTCTCATGACATTTCTAACATTGCCCACAATTATCAACTTTCTAAATCTTTCTGAGCAAGAGAAATCGCAAAACAGTCATTTCTTCATTGGCGTCCAAAAAACAACGCTTTTTTACACTATGTCTCCCTTTCTCTTGGAAACAATGACTTACATCAATTCTTTTACATAATTCTTGTTTCTCATGACATTTCTAACATTGCCCACAATTATCAACTTTCTAAGTCTTTCTGAGCAAGAGAAATCGCAAAATAGTCATTTCTTCATTGGCGTCCAAAAACAACGCTTTTTTACACTCCGGTCTCCCTTTCTCTTGGAAACAATGACTTACATCAATTCTTTTACATAATTCTTGTTTCTCATGACATTTCTAACATTGCATACAATTATCAACTTTCTATGTCTTTCTGAGCAGGAGAAATCGCAAAACATAGTCATTTCTTCATTGCCGTCCAAAAACAACGCTTTTTTACACTCCTGTCTCCCTTTCTCTTGGAAACAATGACTTACATCAATTCTTTTACATAATTCTTGTTTCTCATGACATTTCTTACATTGCCCACAATTATCAACTTTCTAAGTCTTTCTGAGCAAGAGAAATCGCAAAACAGTCATTTCTTCATTGGCGTCCAAAAACAACGCTTTTTTACACTATGTCTCCCTTTCTCTTGGAAACAATGACTTACATCAATTCTTTTACATAATTCTTGTTTCTCATGACATTTCTAACATTGCCCACAATTATCAACTTTCTAAGTCTTTCTGAGCAAGAGAAATCGCAAAACAGTCATTTCTTCATTGCCGTCCAAAAACAACGCTTTTTTACACTCCGGTCTCCCTTTCTCTTGGAAACAATGACTTACATCAATTCTTTTAGATAATTCTTGTTTATCATGACATTTCTAACATTGCCCACAATTATCAACTTTCTAAGTCTTTCTGAGCTGGAGAAATCGCAAAACAGTCATTTCTTCATTGGCGTCCAAAAACAACGCTTTTTTACACTCCTGTCTCCCTTTCTCTTGGAAACAATGACTTACATCAATTCTTTTACATAATTCTTGTTTCTCATGACATTTCTTACATTGCCCACAATTATCAACTTTCTAAGTCTTTCTGAGCAGGAGAAATCGCAAAACATAGTCATTTCTTCATTGCCGTCCAAAAACAACGCTTTTTTAAACTCCTGTCTCCCTTTCTCTTGGAAACAATGACTTACATCAATTCTTTTACATAATTCTTGTTTCTCATGACATTTCTAACATTGCCCACAATTATCAACTTTCTAAGTCTTTCTAAGCAAGAGAAATCGCAAAACATAGTCATTTCTTCATTGCCGTCCAAAAACAACGCTTTTTTACACTCCTGTCTCCCTTTCTCTTGGAAACAATGACTTACATCAATTCTTTTACATAATTCTTGTTTCTCATGACATTTCTAACATTGCCCAGAATTATCAACTTTCTAAGTCTTTCTGAGCAGGAGAAATCGCAAAACATAGTCATTTCTTCATTGGCGTCCAAAAAGAACACTTTTTTACACTCCTGTCTCCCTTTCTCTTGGAAACAATGACTTACATCAATTCTTTTACATAATTCTTGTTTCTCATGACATTTCTTACATTGCCCACAATTATCAACTTTCTAAGTCTTTCTGAGCAAGAGAAATCGCAAAACATAGTCATTTCTTCATTGCCGTTCCAAAAACAACGCTTTTTTACACTCCTGTCTCCCTTTCTCTTGGAAACAATGACTTACATCAATTCTTTTACATAATTCTTGTTTCTCATGACATTTCTAACATTGCCCACAATTATCAACTTTCTAAGTCTTTCTGAGCAAGAGAAATCGCAAAACAGTCATTTCTTCATTGGCGTCCAAAAACAACGCTTTTTTACACTATGTCTCCCTTTCTCTTGGAAACAATGACTTACATCAATTCTTTTACATAATTCTTGTTTCTCATGACATTTCTAACATTGCCCACAATTATCAACTTTCTAAGTCTTTCTGAGCTGGAGAAATCGCAAAACAGTCATTTCTTCATTACCATCCAAAAACAACGCTTTTTTACACTCCGGTCTCCCTTTCTCTTGAAAACAATGACTTACATCAATTCTTTTAGATAATTCTTGTTTCTCATGACATTTCTAACATTGCCCACAATTATCAACTTTCTAAGTCTTTCTGAGCTGGAGAAATCGCAAAACAGTCATTTCTTCATTGGCGTCCAAAAACAACGCTTTTTTACACTCCTGTCTCCCTTTCTCTTGGAAACAATGACTTACATCAATTCTTTTACATAATTCTTGTTTCTCATGACATTTCTTACATTGCCCACAATTATCAACTTTCTAAGTCTTTCTGAGCAGGAGAAATCGCAAAACATAGTCATTTCTTCATTGCCGTCCAAAAACAACGCTTTTTTACACTCCTGTCTCCCTTTCTCTTGGAAACAATGACTTACATCAATTCTTTTACATAATTCTTGTTTCTCATGACATTTCTAACATTGCCCACAATTATCAACTTTCTAAGTCTTTCTGAGCAAGAGAAATCGCAAAATAGTAATTTCTTCATTGGCGTCCAAAAACAACGCTTTTTTACACTCCGGTCTCCCTTTCTCTTGGAAACAATGACTTACATCAATTCTTTTACATAATTCTTGTTTCTCATGACATTTCTAACATTGCATACAATTATCAACTTTCTATGTCTTTCTGAGCAGGAGAAATCGCAAAACATAGTCATTTCTTCATTGCCGTCCAAAAACAACGCTTTTTTACACTCCTGTCTCCCTTTCTCTTGGAAACAATGACTTACATCAATTCTTTTACATAATTCTTGTTTCTCATGACATTTCTTACATTGCCCACAATTATCAACTTTCTAAGTCTTTCTGAGCAAGAGAAATCGCAAAACAGTCATTTCTTCATTGGCGTCCAAAAACAACGCTTTTTTACACTATGTCTCCCTTTCTCTTGGAAACAATGACTTACATCAATTCTTTTACATAATTCTTGTTTCTCATGACATTTCTAACATTGCCCACAATTATCAACTTTCTAAGTCTTTCTGAGCAAGAGAAATCGCAAAACAGTCATTTCTTCATTGCCGTCCAAAAACAACGCTTTTTTACACTCCGGTCTCCCTTTCTCTTGGAAACAATGACTTACATCAATTCTTTTAGATAATTCTTGTTTATCATGACATTTCTAACATTGCCCACAATTATCAACTTTCTAAGTCTTTCTGAGCTGGAGAAATCGCAAAACAGTCATTTCTTCATTGGCGTCCAAAAACAACGCTTTTTTACACTCCTGTCTCCCTTTCTCTTGGAAACAATGACTTACATCAATTCTTTTACATAATTCTTGTTTCTCATGACATTTCTTACATTGCCCACAATTATCAACTTTCTAAGTCTTTCTGAGCAGGAGAAATCGCAAAACATAGTCATTTCTTCATTGCCGTCCAAAAACAACGCTTTTTTAAACTCCTGTCTCCCTTTCTCTTGGAAACAATGACTTACATCAATTCTTTTACATAATTCTTGTTTCTCATGACATTTCTAACATTGCCCACAATTATCAACTTTCTAAGTCTTTCTAAGCAAGAGAAATCGCAAAACATAGTCATTTCTTCATTGCCGTCCAAAAACAACGCTTTTTTACACTCCTGTCTCCCTTTCTCTTGGAAACAATGACTTACATCAATTCTTTTACATAATTCTTGTTTCTCATGACATTTCTAACATTGCCCACAATTATCAACTTTCTAAGTCTTTCTGAGCAGGAGAAATCGCAAAACATAGTCATTTCTTCATTGGCGTCCAAAAAGAACACTTTTTTACACTCCTGTCTCCCTTTCTCTTGGAAACAATGACTTACATCAATTCTTTTACATAATTCTTGTTTCTCATGGCATTTCTTACATTGCCCACAATTATCAACTTTCTAAGTCTTTCTGAGCAAGAGAAATCGCAAAACATAGTCATTTCTTCATTGCCGTCCAAAAACAACGCTTTTTTACACTCCTGTCTCCCTTTCTCTTGGAAACAATGACTTACATCAATTCTTTTACATAATTCTTGTTTCTCATGACATTTCTAACATTGCCCACAATTATCAACTTTCTAAGTCTTTCTGAGCAAGAGAAATCGCAAAACAGTCATTTCTTCATTGGCGTCCAAAAACAACGCTTTTTTACACTATGTCTCCCTTTCTCTTGGAAACAATGACTTACATCAATTCTTTTACATAATTCTTGTTTCTCATGACATTTCTAACATTGCCCACAATTATCAACTTTCTAAGTCTTTCTGAGCTGGAGAAATCGCAAAACAGTCATTTCTTCATTGCCATCCAAAAACAACGCTTTTTTACACTCCGGTCTCCCTTTCTCTTGAAAACAATGACTTACATCAATTCTTTTAGATAATTCTTGTTTCTCATGACATTTCTAACATTGCCCACAATTATCAACTTTCTAAGTCTTTCTGAGCTGGAGAAATCGCAAAACAGTCATTTCTTCATTGGCGTCCAAAAACAACGCTTTTTTACACTCCTGTCTCCCTTTCTCTTGGAAACAATGACTTACATCAATTCTTTTACATAATTCTTGTTTCTCATGACATTTCTTACATTGCCCACAATTATCAACTTTCTAAGTCTTTCATAGTCATTTCTTCATTGCCGTCCAAAAACAACGCTTTTTTACACTCCTGTCTCCCTTTCTCTTGGAAACAATGACTTACATCAATTCTTTTACATAATTCTTTTTTCTCATGACATTTCTTACATTGCCCACAATTATCAACTTTCTAAGTCTTTCTGAGCAGGAGAAATCGCAAAACATAGTCATTTCTTCATTGCCGTCCAAAAACAACGCTTTTTTACACTCCTGTCTCCCTTTCTCTTGGAAACAATGACTTACATCAATTCTTTTACATAATTCTTGTTTCTCATGACATTTCTAACATTGCCCACAATTATCAACTTTCTAAGTCTTTCTGAGCAAGAGAAATCGCAAAATAGTCATTTCTTCATTGGCGTCCAAAAACAACGCTTTTTTACACTCCGGTCTCCCTTTCTCTTGGAAACAATGACTTACATCAATTCTTTTACATAATTCTTGTTTCTCATGACATTTCTAACATTGCCCACAATTATCAACTTTCTATGTCTTTCTGAGCAAGAGAAATCGCAAAACATAGTCATTTCTTCATTGCCGTCCAAAAACAACGCTTTTTTACACTCCTGTCTCCCTTTCTCTTGGAAACAATGACTTACATCAATTCTTTTACATAATTCTTGTTTCTCATGACATTTCTAACATTGCCCACAATTATCAACTTTCTAAGTCTTTCTGAGCAAGAGAAATCGCAAAACAGTCATTTCTTCTTTGGCGTCCAAAAACAACGCTTTTTTACACTATGTCTCCCTTTCTCTTGGAAACAATGACTTACATCAATTCTTTTACATAATTCTTGTTTCTCATGACATTTCTAACATTGCCCACAATTATCAACTTTCTAAGTCTTTCTGAGCAAGAGAAATCGCAAAACAGTCATTTCTTCATTGCCGTCCAAAAACAACGCTTTTTTACACTCCGGTCTCCCTTTCTCTTGGAAACAATGACTTACATCAATTCTTTTAGATAATTCTTGTTTCTCATGACATTTCTAACATTGCCCACAATTATCAACTTTCTAAGTCTTTCTGAGCTGGAGAAATCGCAAAACAGTCATTTCTTCATTGGCGTCCAAAAACAACGCTTTTTTACACTCCTGTCTCCCTTTCTCTTGGAAACAATGACTTACATCAATTCTTTTACATAATTCTTGTTTCTCATGACATTTCTTACATTGCCCACAATTATCAACTTTCTAAGTCTTTCTGAGCAGGAGAAATCGCAAAACATAGTCATTTCTTCATTGCCGTCCAAAAACAACGCTTTTTTACACTCCTGTCTCCCTTTCTCTTGGAAACAATGACTTACATCAATTCTTTTGCATAATTCTTGTTTCTCATGACATTTCTAACATTGCCCACAATTATCAACTTTCTAAGTCTTTCTGAGCAAGAGAAATCGCAAAATAGTCATTTCTTCATTGGCGTCCAAAAACAACGCTTTTTTACACTCCGGTCTCCCTTTCTCTTGGAAACAATGACTTACATCAATTCTTTTACATAATTCTTGTTTCTCATGACATTTCTAACATTGCCCACAATTATCAACTTTCTATGTCTTTCTGAGCAAGAGAAATCGCAAAACATAGTCATTTCTTCATTGCCGTCCAAAAACAACGCTTTTTTACACTCCTGTCTCCCTTTCTCTTGGAAACAATGACTTACATCAATTCTTTTACATAATTATTGTTTCTCATGACATTTCTAACATTGCCCACAATTATCAACTTTCTAAGTCTTTCTGAGCAAGAGAAATCGCAAAACAGTCATTTCTTCATTGGCGTCCAAAAACAACGCTTTTTTACACTCCTGTCTCCCTTTCTCTAGGAAACAATGACTTACATCAATTCTTTTACATAATTCTTGTTTCTCATGACATTTCTTACATTGCCCACAATTATAACTTTCTAAGTCTTTCTGAGCAGGAGAAATCGCAAAACATAGTCATTTCTTCATTGCCGTCCAAAAACAACGCTTTTTTAAACTCCTGTCTCCCTTTCTCTTGGAAACAATGACTTACATCAATTCTTTTACATAATTCTTGTTTCTCATGACATTTCTAACATTGCCCACAATTATCAACTTTCTAAGTCTTTCTGAGCAAGAGAAATCGCAAAACAGTCATTTCTTAATTGGCGTCCAAAAACAACGCTTTTTTACACTATGTCTCCCTTTCTCTTGGAAACAATGACTTACATCAATTCTTTTACATAATTCTTGTTTCTCATGACATTTCTAACATTGCCCACAATTATCAACTTTTTAAGTCTTTCTAAGCAAGAGAAATCGCAAAACAGTCATTTCTTCATTGCCGTCCAAAAACAACGCTTTTTTACACTCCGGTCTCCCTTTCTCTTGGAAACAATGACTTACATCAATTATTTTACATAATTCTTGTTTCTCATGACATTTCTAACATTGCCCACAATTATCAACTTTCTAAGTCTTTCTGAGCAGGAGAAATCGCAAAACATAGTCATTTCTTCATTGCCGTCCAAAAACAACGCTTTTTTACACTCCTGTCTCCCTTTCTCTTGGAAACAATGACTTACATCAATTCTTTTACATAATTCTTGTTTCTCATGACATTTCTAACATTGCCCACAATTATCAACTTTCTAAGTCTTTCTGAGCAAGAGAAATCGCAAAACAGTCATTTCTTAATTGGCGTCCAAAAACAACGCTTTTTTACACTATGTCTCCCTTTCTCTTGGAAACAATGACTTACATCAATTCTTTTACATAATTCTTGTTTCTCATGACATTTCTAACATTGCCCACAATTATCAACTTTCTAAGTCTTTCTGAGCAAGAGAAATCGCAAAACAGTCATTTCTTCATTGCCGTCCAAAAACAACGCTTTTTTACACTCCGGTCTCCCTTTCTCTTGGAAACAATGACTTACATCAATTCTTTTAGATAATTCTTGTTTCTCATGACATTTCTAACATTGCCCACAATTATCAACTTTCTAAGTCTTTCTGAGCTGGAGAAATCGCAAAACAGTCATTTCTTCATTGGCGTCCAAAAACAACGCTTTTTTACACTCCTGTCTCCCTTTCTCTTGGAAACAATGACTTACATCAATTCTTTTACATAATTCTTGTTTCTCATGACATTTCTTACATTGCCCACAATTATCAACTTTCTAAGTCTTTTCTGAGCAGGAGAAATCGCAAAACATAGTCATTTCTTCATTGCCGTCCAAAAACAACGCTTTTTTACACTCCTGTCTCCCTTTCTCTTGGAAACAATGACTTACATCAATTCTTTTACATAATTCTTGTTTCTCATGACATTTCTAACATTGCCCACAATTATCAACTTTCTAAGTCTTTCTGAGCAAGAGAAATCGCAAAATAGTCATTTCTTCATTGGCGTCCAAAAACAACGCTTTTTTACACTCCGGTCTCCCTTTCTCTTGGAAACAATGACTTACATCAATTCTTTTACATAATTCTTGTTTCTCATGACATTTCTAACATTGCCCACAATTATCAACTTTCTATGTCTTTCTGAGCAAGAGAAATCGCAAAACATAGTCATTTCTTCATTGCCGTCCAAAAACAACGCTTTTTTACACTCCTGTCTCCCTTTCTCTTGGAAACAATGACTTACATCAATTCTTTTACATAATTCTTGTTTCTCATGACATTTCTAACATTGCCCACAATTATCAACTTTCTAAGTCTTTCTGAGCAAGAGAAATCGCAAAACAGTCATTTCTTCATTGGCGTCCAAAAACAACGCTTTTTTACACTCCTGTCTCCCGTTCTCTAGGAAACAATGACTTACATCAATTCTTTTACATAATTCTTGTTTCTCATGACATTTCTTACATTGCCCACAATTATAACTTTCTAAGTCTTTCTGAGCAGGAGAAATTGCAAAACATAGTCATTTCTTCATTGGCGTCCAAAAACAACGCTTTTTTAAACTCCTGTCTCCCTTTCTCTTGGAAACAATGACTTACATCAATTCTTTTACATAATTCTTGTTTCTCATGACATTTCTAACATTGCCCACAATTATCAACTTTCTAAGTCTTTCTGAGCAGGAGAAATCGCAAAGCAGAGTCATTTCTTCATTGCCGTCCATAAACAACGCTTTTTTACACTCCTGTCTCCCTTTCTCTTGGAAACAATGACTTACATCAATCCTTTTACATAATTCTTGTTTCTCATGACATTTCTAACATTGCCCACAATTATTAACTTTCTAAGTCTTTCTGAGCAGGAGAAATCGCAAAACATAGTCATTTCTTCATTGCCGTCCAAAAACAACGCTTTTTTACACTCCTGTCTCATTTTCTCTTGGAAACAATGACTTACATCAATTCTTTTACATAATTCTTGTTTCTCATGACATTTCTTACATTGCCCACAATTATCAACTTTCTAAGTCTTTCTGAGCAAGAGAAATCGCAAAACATAGTCATTTCTTCATTGCCGTCCAAAAACAACGCTTTTTTTACACTCCTGTCTCCCTTTCTCTTGGAAACAATGACTTACATCAATTCTTTTACATAATTCTTGTTTCTCATGGCATTTCTAACATTGCCCACAATTATCAACTTTCTAAGTCTTTCTGAACAAGAGAAATCGCAAAACAGTCATTTCTTCATTGGCATCCAAAAACAACGCTTTTTTACACTCCTGTCTCCCTTTCTCTTGGAAACAATGACTTACATCAATTCTTTTACATAATTCTTGTTTCTCATGACATTTCTAACATTGCCCACAATTATCAACTTTCTAAGTCTTTCTGAGCAAGAGAAATCGCAAAACAGTCATTTCTTCATTGCCATCCAAAAACAACGCTTTTTTACACTCCGGTCTCCCTTTCTCTTGAAAACAATGACTTACATCAATTCTTTTAGATAATTCTTGTTTCTCATGACATTTCTAACATTGCCCACAATTATCAACTTTCTAAGTCTTTCTGAGCTGGAGAAATCGCAAAACAGTCATTTCTTCATTGGCGTCCAAAAACAACGCTTTTTTACACTCCTGTCTCCCTTTCTCTTGGAAACAATGACTTACATCAATTCTTTTACATAATTCTTGTTTCTCATGACATTTCTTACATTGCCCACAATTATCAACTTTCTAAGTCTTTCTGAGCAGGAGAAATCGCAAAACATAGTCATTTCTTCATTGCCGTCCAAAAACAACGCTTTTTTACACTCCTGTCTCCCTTTCTCTTGGAAACAATGACTTACATCAATTCTTTTACATAATTCTTGTTTCTCATGACATTTCTAACATTGCCCACAATTATCAACTTTCTAAGTCTTTCTGAGCAAGAGAAATTGCAAAACAGTCATTTCTTCATTGGCGTCCAAAAACAACGCTTTTTTACACTATGTCTCCCTTTCTCTTGGAAACAATGACTTACATCAATTCTTTTACATAATTCTTGTTTCTCATGACATTTCTAACATTGCCCACAATTATCAACTTTCTAAGTCTTTCTGAGCAAGAGAAATCGCAAAACAGTCATTTCTTCATTGCCATCCAAAAACAACGCTTTTTTACACTCCGGTCTCCCTTTCTCTTGAAAACAATGACTTACATCAATTCTTTTAGATAATTCTTGTTTCTCATGACATTTCTAACATTGCCCACAATTATCAACTTTCTAAGTCTTTCTGAGCTGGAGAAATCGCAAAACAGTCATTTCTTCATTGGCGTCCAAAAACAACGCTTTTTTACACTCCTGTCTCCCTTTCTCTTGGAAACAATGACTTACATCAATTCTTTTACATAATTCTTGTTTCTCATGACATTTCTTACATTGCCCACAATTATCAACTTTCTAAGTCTTTCTGAGCAGGAGAAATCGCAAAACATAGTCATTTCTTCATTGCCGTCCAAAAACAACGCTTTTTTACACTCCTGTCTCCCTTTCTCTTGGAAACAATGACTTACATCAATTCTTTTACATAATTCTTGTTTCTCATGACATTTCTAACATTGCCCACAATTATCAACTTTCTAAGTCTTTCTGAGCAAGAGAAATCGCAAAACAGTCATTTCTTCATTGGCGTCCAAAAACAACGCTTTTTTACACTATGTCTCCCTTTCTCTTGGAAACAATGACTTACATCAATTCTTTTACATAATTCTTGTTTCTCATGACATTTCTAACATTGCCCACAATTATCAACTTTCTAAGTCTTTCTGAGCAAGAGAAATCGCAAAACAGTCATTTCTTCATTGCCATCCAAAAACAACGCTTTTTTACACTCCGGTCTCCCTTTCTCTTGAAAACAATGACTTACATCAATTCTTTTAGATAATTCTTGTTTCTCATGACATTTCTAACATTGCCCACAATTATCAACTTTCTAAGTCTTTCTGAGCTGGAGAAATCGCAAAACAGTCATTTCTTCATTGGCGTCCAAAAACAACGCTTTTTTACACTCCTGTCTCCCTTTCTCTTGGAAACAATGACTTACATCAATTCTTTTACATAATTCTTGTTTCTCATGACATTTCTTACATTGCCCACAATTATCAACTTTCTAAGTCTTTCTGAGCAGGAGAAATCGCAAAACATAGTCATTTCTTCATTGCCGTCCAAAAACAACGCTTTTTTACACTCCTGTCTCCCTTTCTCTTGGAAACAATGACTTACATCAATTCTTTTACATAATTCTTGTTTCTCATGACATTTCTTACATTGCCCACAATTATCAACTTTCTAAGTCTTTCTGAGCAGGAGAAATCGCAAAACATAGTCATTTCTTCATTGCCGTCCAAAAACAACGCTTTTTTACACTCCTGTCTCCCTTTCTCTTGGAAACAATGACTTACATCAATTCTTTTACATAATTCTTGTTTCTCATGACATTTCTAACATTGCCCACAATTATCAACTTTCTAAGTCTTTCTGAGCAAGAGAAATCGCAAAATAGTCATTTCTTCATTGGCGTCCAAAAACAACGCTTTTTTACACTCCGGTCTCCCTTTCTCTTGGAAACAATGACTTACATCAATTCTTTTACATAATTCTTGTTTCTCATGACATTTCTAACATTGCCCACAATTATCAACTTTCTATGTCTTTCTGAGCAAGAGAAATCGCAAAACATAGTCATTTCTTCATTGCCGTCCAAAAACAACGCTTTTTTACACTCCTGTCTCCCTTTCTCTTGGAAACAATGACTTACATCAATTCTTTTACATAATTCTTGTTTCTCATGACATTTCTAACATTGCCCACAATTATCAACTTTCTAAGTCTTTCTGAGCAAGAGAAATCGCAAAACAGTCATTTCTTCATTGGCGTCCAAAAACAACGCTTTTTTACACTCCTGTCTCCCTTTCTCTAGGAAACAATGACTTACATCAATTCTTTTACATAATTCTTGTTTCTCATGACATTTCTTACATTGCCCACAATTATAACTTTCTAAGTCTTTCTGAGCAGGAGAAATCGCAAAACATAGTCATTTCTTCATTGCCGTCCAAAAACAACGCTTTTTTACACTCCTGTCTCCCTTTCTCTTGGAAACAATGACTTACATCAATTCTTTTACATAATTCTTGTTTCTCATGACATTTCTAACATTGCCCACAATTATCAACTTTCTAAGTCTTTCTGAGCAAGAGAAATCGCAAAACAGTCATTTCTTCATTGGCGTCCAAAAACAACGCTTTTTTACACTATGTCTCCCTTTCTCTTGGAAACAATGACTTACATCAATTCTTTTACATAATTCTTGTTTCTCATGACATTTCTAACATTGCCCACAATTATCAACTTTCTAAGTCTTTCTGAGCAAGAGAAATCGCAAAACAGTCATTTCTTCATTGCCGTCCAAAAACAACGCTTTTTTACACTCCGGTCTCCCTTTCTCTTGGAAACAATGACTTACATCAATTCTTTTAGATAATTCTTGTTTCTCATGACATTTCTAACATTGCCCACAATTATCAACTTTCTAAGTCTTTCTGAGCTGGAGAAATCGCAAAACAGTCATTTCTTCATTGGCGTCCAAAAACAACGCTTTTTTACACTCCTGTCTCCCTTTCTCTTGGAAACAATGACTTACATCAATTCTTTTACATAATTCTTGTTTCTCATAACATTTCTTACATTGCCCACAATTATCAACTTTCTAAGTCTTTCTGAGCAGGAGAAATCGCAAAACATAGTCATTTCTTCATTGCCGTCCAAAAACAACGCTTTTTTACACTCCTGTCTCCCTTTCTCTTGGAAACAATGACTTACATCAATTCTTTTGCATAATTCTTGTTTCTCATGACATTTCTAACATTGCCCACAATTATCAACTTTCTAAGTCTTTCTGAGCAAGAGAAATCGCAAAATAGTCATTTCTTCATTGGCGTCCAAAAACAACACTTTTTTACACTCCGGTCTCCCTTTCTCTTGGAAACAATGACTTACATCAATTCTTTTACATAATTCTTGTTTCTCATGACATTTCTAACATTGCCCACAATTATCAACTTTCTATGTCTTTCTGAGCAAGAGAAATCGCAAAACATAGTCATTTCTTCATTGCCGTCCAAAAACAACGCTTTTTTACACTCCTGTCTCCCTTTCTCTTGGAAACAATGACTTACATCAATTCTTTTACATAATTCTTGTTTCTCATGACATTTCTAACATTGCCCACAATTATCAACTTTCTAAGTCTTTCTGAGCAAGAGAAATCGCAAAACAGTCATTTCTTCATTGGCGTCCAAAAACAACGCTTTTTTACACTCCTGTCTCCCTTTCTCTAGGAAACAATGACTTACATCAATTCTTTTACATAATTCTTGTTTCTCATGACATTTCTTACATTGCCCACAATTATAACTTTCTAAGTCTTTCTGAGCAGGAGAAATCGCAAAACATAGTCATTTCTTCATTGCCGTCCAAAAACAACGCTTTTTTAAACTCCTGTCTCCCTTTCTCTTGGAAACAATGACTTACATCAATTCTTTTACATAATTCTTGTTTCTCATGACATTTCTAACATTGCCCACAATTATCAACTTTTTAAGTCTTTCTAAGCAAGAGAAATCGCAAAACAGTCATTTCTTCATTGCCGTCCAAAAACAACGCTTTTTTACACTCCGGTCTCCCTTTCTCTTGGAAACAATGACTTACATCAATTATTTTACATAATTCTTGTTTCTCATGACATTTCTAACATTGCCCACAATTATCAACTTTCTAAGTCTTTCTGAGCAGGAGAAATCGCAAAACATAGTCATTTCTTCATTGCCGTCCAAAAACAACGCTTTTTTACACTCCTGTCTCCCTTTCTCTTGGAAACAATGACTTACATCAATTCTTTTACATAATTCTTGTTTCTCATGACATTTCTAACATTGCCCACAATTATCAACTTTCTAAGTCTTTCTGAGCAAGAGAAATCGCAAAACAGTCATTTCTTAATTGGCGTCCAAAAACAACGCTTTTTTACACTATGTCTCCCTTTCTCTTGGAAACAATGACTTACATCAATTCTTTTACATAATTCTTGTTTCTCATGACATTTCTAACATTGCCCACAATTATCAACTTTCTATGTCTTTCTGAGCAGGAGAAATCGCAAAACATAGTCATTTCTTCATTGCCGTCCAAAAACAACGCTTTTTTACACTCCTGTCTCCCTTTCTCTTGGAAACAATGACTTACATCAATTCTTTTACATAATTCTTGTTTCTCATGACATTTCTAACATTGCCCACAATTATCAACTTTCTAAGTCTTTCTGAACAAGAGAAATCGCAAAACAGTCATTTCTTCATTGGCGTCCAAAAACAACGCTTTTTTACACTCCTGTCTCCCTTTCTCTTGGAAACAATGACTTACATCAATTCTTTTACATAATTCTTGTTTCTCATGACATTTCTTACATTGCCCACAATTATAACTTTCTAAGTCTTTCTGAGCAGGAGAAATCGCAAAACATAGTCATTTCTTCATTGCCGTCCAAAAACAACGCTTTTTTAAACTCCTGTCTCCCTTTCTCTTGGAAACAATGACTTACATCAATTCTTTTACATAATTCTTGTTTCTCATGACATTTCTAACATTGCCCACAATTATCAACTTTCTAAGTCTTTCTGAGCAAGAGAAATTGCAAAACAGTCATTTCTTCATTGCCGTCCAAAAACAACGCTTTTTTACACTCCGGTCTCCCTTTCTCTTGGAAACAATGACTTACATCAATTCTTTTAGATAATTCTTGTTTCTCATGACATTTCTAACATTGCCCACAATTATCAACTTTCTAAGTCTTTCTGAGCTGGAGAAATCGCAAAACAGTCATTTCTTCATTGGCGTCCAAAAACAACG
>NW_027448324.1:0-51440 GCF_038048845.1 Mixophyes fleayi
TTGTGATTCAATTCATGATTCATGATTTAATTCATGATTCATGACTCATGATTCAATTCATGACTCATGATTCATGATTCAATTCATGACTCATGATTCATGATTCAATTCATGATTCATGATTCATGATTCAATTCATGATTCAATTCTAGATTCATGATTCAATTCATGATTCATGATTCATGATTCAATTCATGATTCATGATCCATGATTCAATTCATGACTCATGATTCATGATTCATGATTTAATTTATGATTCAATTCATGATTCATGATTCATGATTCAATTCATTATTCAATTTATGATTCATAATTCAATTCATGATTCATGAATCATGATTCAATTCATGATTCATGATTCATAAATCATGATTCGATTCATGATTCATGATTCAATTTACTATTCATGATTCATGATTTAATTCATGATTCTTGATTCAATTCATGATTCATTTCATGATTCATGATTTATGATTCAATTCATGATTGATGCTTTGATTCAAGATTAATGATTCATGAATCATGATTCAATTCATGATTCATGATTCAAATCATAATTCATGATTCATTTCATTATTCATGATTCAAGTCATGATTCATGATTCAATTTGTGATTCATGATTTAATTCATGATTCATGATTCAAATCATGATTCATGATTCAATTCATGATTCATGATTCAATTCATGATTCATGATTCATAAATCTTTATTCAATTCATGATTCAATTCATGATTCGATTCATGATTCATGAATCAATTCATGATTCGATTCATGATTCATGATTCAATTCATGATTCAATTCATGATTCATGATTCGATTCATGATTCATGAATCATGATTCAATTCATGATTCATGATTCATTTCATGATTCATGATTCATGATTCAATTCATTATTCAATTAATGATTCATGATTGAAATCATGATTTATGATTCAATTCATGATTCAATTCATGATTCATGATTCATGATTCATTTCATGATTCATGATTCAATTCAGGATTCAGGATTCATGATTTAATTCATGATTCAATTCATGATTCATGATTCATGATTCATGATTCAATTCTTGATTCATGAATCAATTCATGATTCATGATTCAATATATCATTCAATTCATGATATATGATTCAAATCATGATTCATGATTCAATTCATGATTCATGATTCAATTCATGATTCAAGTTTCAATTCGTGATTCATGATTCATGATTCAATTCATGATTCATGATTCATTATTTGATTCATGATTCATGATTCAAATCATGATTCTTGATTCCTGATTCAATTCATGATTCATGATTCAATTAATAATTCATGATTCAATTCATGATTCATGATTCAATTCATAATTCATGATTCAAGATTCAATTCATGACTCATGATTCATGATTCATGATTTAATTCATGATTCAATTCATGATTCATGATTCATGATTCAATTCATGATTCATGATTCATGATTCAATTCATGATTCAATTCATGATTCATGATTCATGATTCATGATTCAATTTTTGATTCATGATTCAATTCATGATTCATGAATCATGATTCAATTCATGATTCATGATTTAATTTATGATTCATGATTCATGATTTAATTCATGATTCATGATTCAATTCATGATTTATGATTTATGATTCAATTCATGATTTATGATTTGATTCAAGATTCATGATTCATGAATCATGATTTGATTCATGATTCATGAATCATGATTCGATTCATGATTCATGATTCATGATTCAATTCATGATTCATGATTTAATTCATGATTCATGATTCAATTCATGATTTATGATTTATGATTCAATTCATGATTTATGATTTGATTCAAGATTCATGATTCATGAATCATGATTTGATTCATGATTCATGAATCATGATTCGATTCATGATTCATGATTCATGATTCAATTCATGATTCATGATTCAATTCATGATTCATGATTCATAAATCTTGATTCAATTCATGATTCAATTCATGATTCGATTCATGATTCATGATTCAATTCATGATTCAATTCATGATTCATGATTCGATTCATGATTCATGAATCATGATTCAATCCATGATTCATGATTCATTTCATGATTCATGATTCATGATTCAATTCATGATTCAATTAATGATTCATGATTGAAATCATGATTTATGATTGAATTCATGATTCATGATTCATTTCATGATTCATGATTCAATTCATGATTCATGATTCATGATTTAATTCATGATTCAATTCATGATTCATGATTCATGATTCATGATTCAATTCTTGATTCATGAATCAATTCATGATTCATGATTCAATATATCATTCAATTCATGATATATGATTCAAATCATGATTCATGATTCAATTCATGATTCATGATTCAATTCATGATTCAAGTTTCAATTCGTGATTCATGATTCATGATTCAATTCATGATTCATGATTCAATTCATGATTCATGATTCAATTCATGATTCAAGTTTCAATTCGTGATTCATGATTCATGATTCAATTCATGATTCATGATTCATTATTTGATTCATGAATCATGATTCAATTCATGATTCATGATTTAATTTATGATTCATGATTCATGATTTAATTCATGATTCATGATTCAATTCATGATTCATGATTTATGATTCAATTCATGATTTATGATTTGATTCAAGATTCATGATTCATGAATCATGATTTGATTCATGATTCATGAATTAAGAGTTGATTCATGATTCATGACTCATGATTCAATTCATGATTCATGATTCAATATATGATTCAATTCATGATTCATGATTCAAATCATAATTCATGACTCATGATTCAATTCATGATTCATGATTCAATTCATGATTCATGATTCAATTCATGATTCATGATTCATGATTTAATTCATGATTCCTGATTCATAAATCATGATTCATGATTCATTATTCGATTTATGATTCATGAATCAATTCATGATTCCTGATTCAATTCATGATTCATGATTCAATTCATTATTCAAATTATGATTCATGATTCAATTCATGATTCAAATACATGATTCATGATTCATGATTCAATTCATGATTCATGATTCATGATTCATTTCATGATTCATGATTTAATTCATGATTCATGATTTAATTCATGATTCAATTCATGATTCATGATTCATGATTCAATTCTTGATTCATGATTCAATTTACTATTCATGATTCATGATTTAATTCATGATCCTCGATTCAATTCATGATTCATTTCATGATTCATGATTCAATTCATGATTCATGATTTAATTCATGATTCAATTCATGATTCAATTCATGATTCATGATTCAATTCATGATTCATAAATCTTGATTCAATTCATGATTCAATTCATGATTCGATTCATGATTCATGATTCAATTCATGATTCATGATTCGATTCATGATTCATGAATCATGATTCAATTCATGATTCATGATTCATTTCATGATTCATGATTCATGATTCAATTCATGATTCAATTCATGATTCATGATTGAAATCATGATTTATGATTCAATTCATGATTCATGATTCATGATTCATGATTCATTTCATGATTCATGATTCAATTCATGATTCATGATTGAAATCATGATTCATGATTTAATTCATGATTCAATTCATGATTCATGATTCATGATTCAATTCTTGATTCATGAATCAATTCATGATTCATGATTCAATATATCATTCAATTCATGATATATGATTCAAATCATGATTCATGATTCAATTCATGATTTATGATTCAATTCATGATTCAAGTTTCAATTCGTGATTTATGATTCATGATTCAATTCATGATTCATGATTCATTATTTGATTCATGATTCATGATTCAAATCATGATTCTTGATTCCTGATTCCTGATTCATGATTCAATTCATGATTCATGATTCAATTAATGATTCATGATTCAATTCATGATTCAATTCATGATTCATGATTCATGATTCAATTCATAATTCATGATTCAAGATTCAATTCATGACTCATGATTCATGATTCATGATTTAATTCATGATTCAATTCATGATTCATGATTCATGATTCAATTCATGATTCAATTCATGATTCATGATTCAATTCATGATTCATGATTCAATTCATGATTCATGAATCATGATTCATGATTCATGAATCATGATTCATGATTCATGAATCATGATTCAATTCATGATTCATGATTTAATTTATGATTCATGATTCATGATTTAATTCATGATTCATGATTCAATTCATGATTCATGATTTATGATTCAATTCATGATTTATGATTTGATTCAAGATTCATGATTCATGAATCATGATTTGATTCATGATTCATGAATCATGAGTCGATTCATGATTCATGACTCATGATTCAATTCATGATTCATGATTCAATATATGATTCAATTCATGATTCATGATTCAAATCATAATTCATGACTCATGATTCAATTCATGATTCATGATTCAATTCATGATTCATGATTCATTATTTAATTCATGATTCCTGATTCATAAATCATGATTCATGATTCATTATTCGATTTATGATTCATGAATCAATTCATGATTCCTGATTCAATTCATGATTCAATTCATGATTCAAATTATGATTCATGATTCATGATTCAATTCATGATTCAAATACATGATTCATGATTCATGATTCAATTCATGATTCATGATTCAATTAATTATTCATGATTCAATTCATGATTCATGATTCAATTTATGATTCATGATTCAATTCATGATTCATGATTCAATTAATTATTCATGATTCAATTCATGATTCATGATTCAATTCATGATTCATGATTCATGATTCAATATATGATTCAATTTATGATTCATGATTCAAATCATAATTCATGATTTATTTCATTATTCATGATTCAATTCATGATTCATGATTCAATTTGTGATTCATGATTCAATTCATGATTCATGATTCAAATCATGATTCATGATTCAATTCATGATTCATGATTCAATTCATGATTTATGATTCATGATTCAATTCATGATTCATGATTCAGGATTCAATTCATGATTCCTGATTCATGATTTATGATTTATGATTCAATTCATGATTCATGATTCAATTCATCATTCATGATTCAATTCATCATTCATGATTCATGATTCAATTCATGATTCAAATTATGATTCATGATTCATGATTCAATTCATGATTCAAATACATGATTCATGATTCATGATTCAATTCATGATTCATGATTCAATTAATTATTCATGATTCAATTCATGATTCATGATTTAATTTATAATTCATGATTCAATTCATGATTCATGATTCAATTAATTATTCATGATTCAATTCATGATTCATGATTTAATTTATGATTCATGACTCAATTCATGATTCATGATTCAATTAATTATTCATGATTCATGATTCAATATATTATTCAATTCATGATTCATGATTCAAATCATGATTCATGAATCAATTCATGATTCATCATTCATGATTCAATTCATGATTCAAATTATGATTCATGATTCATGATTCAATTCATGATTCAAATACATGATCCATGATTCATGATTCAATTTGTGATTCAATTCATGATTCATGATTCAATTCATGATTCATGATTCAATTCATGACTCATGATTCATGATTCAATTCATGATTCATGATTCATGATTCAATTAATGATTCATGATTGAAATCATGATTTATGATTCAATTCATGATTCATTTCATGATTCATGATTCATGATTCATTTCATGATTCATGATTCAATTCATGATTCATGATTCATGATTTAATTCATGATTCAATTCATGATTCATGATTCATGATTCATGATTCAATTCTTGATTCATGATTCAATTTACTATTCATGATTCATGATTTAATTCATGATTCATGAATCATGATTCAATCCATGATTCATGATTCATTTCATGATTCATGATTCATGATTCAATTCATGATTCAATTAATGATTCATGATTGAAATCATGATTTATGATTGAATTCATGATTCATGATTCATTTCATGATTCATGATTCAATTCATGATTCATGATTCATGATTTAATTCATGATTCAATTCATGATTCATGATTCATGATTCATGATTCAATTCTTGATTCATGAATCAATTCATGATTCATGATTCAATATATCATTCAATTCATGATATATGATTCAAATCATGATTCATGATTCAATTCATGATTCATGATTCAATTCATGATTCAAGTTTCAATTCGTGATTCATGATTCATGATTCAATTCATGATTCATGATTCATTATTTGATTCATGATTCATGATTCAATTAATGATTCATGATTCAATTCATGATTCAATTCATGATTCATGATTCATGATTCAATTCATAATTCATGATTGAAGATTCAATTCATGACTCATGATTCATGATTCATGATTTATTTCATGATTCAATTCATGATTCATGATTCAATTCATGATTCAATTCATGATTCATGATTCATGATTCAATTCATGATTCATGAATCATGATTCATGATTCATGAATCAAGATTCATGATTCATGAATCATGATTCAATTCATGATTCATGATTTAATTTATGATTCATGATTCATGATTTAATTCATGATTCATGATTCAATTCATGATTTATGATTCAATTCATGATTCATGAATCATGATTCATGATTCATGAATCAAGATTCATGATTCATGAATCATGATTCAATTCATGATTCATGATTTAATTTATGATTCATGATTCATGATTTAATTCATGATTCATGATTCAATTCATGATTTATGATTCAATTCATGATTTATGATTTGATTCAAGATTCATGAATTAAGAGTTGATTCATGATTCATGACTCATGATTCAATTCATGATTCATGATTCAATATATGATTCAATTCATGATTCATGATTCAAATCATAATTCATGACTCATGATTCAATTCATGATTCATGATTCAATTCATGATTCATGATTCAATTCATGATTCATGATTCATGATTCAATTCATGATTCATGATTGAAATCATGATTCATGATTTAATTCATGATTCAATTCATGATTCATGATTCATGATTCAATTCTTGATTCATGAATCAATTCATGATTCATGATTCAATATATCATTCAATTCATGATATATGATTCAAATCATGATTCATGATTCAATTCATGATTTATGATTCAATTCATGATTCAAGTTTCAATTCGTGATTTATGATTCATGATTCAATTCATGATTCATGATTCATTATTTGATTCATGATTCATGATTCAAATCATGATTCTTGATTCCTGATTCCTGATTCATGATTCAATTCATGATTCATGATTCAATTAATGATTCATGATTCAATTCATGATTCAATTCATGATTCATGATTCATGATTCAATTCATAATTCATGATTCAAGATTCAATTCATGACTCATGATTCATGATTCATGATTTAATTCATGATTCAATTCATGATTCATGATTCATGATTCAATTCATGATTCAATTCATGATTCATGATTCAATTCATGATTCATGATTCAATTCATGATTCATGAATCATGATTCATGATTCATGAATCATGATTCATGATTCATGAATCATGATTCATGATTCATGAATCATGATTCAATTCATGATTCATGATTCAATTCATGATTCATGAATCATGATTCATGATTCATGAATCATGATTCATGATTCATGAATCATGATTCAATTCATGATTCATGATTTAATTTATGATTCATGATTCATGATTTAATTCATGATTCATGATTCAATTCATGATTCATGATTTATGATTCAATTCATGATTTATGATTTGATTCAAGATTCATGATTCATGAATCATGATTTGATTCATGATTCATGAATCATGAGTCGATTCATGATTCATGACTCATGATTCAATTCATGATTCATGATTCAATATATGATTCAATTCATGATTCATGATTCAAATCATAATTCATGACTCATGATTCAATTCATGATTCATGATTCAATTCATGATTCATGATTCATTATTTAATTCATGATTCCTGATTCATAAATCATGATTCATGATTCATTATTCGATTTATGATTCATGAATCAATTCATGATTCCTGATTCAATTCATGATTCAATTCATGATTCAAATTATGATTCATGATTCATGATTCAATTCATGATTCAAATACATGATTCATGATTCATGATTCAATTCATGATTCATGATTCAATTAATTATTCATGATTCAATTCATGATTCATGATTCAATTTATGATTCATGATTCAATTCATGATTCATGATTCAATTAATTATTCATGATTCAATTCATGATTCATGATTCAATTCATGATTCATGATTCATGATTCAATATATGATTCAATTTATGATTCATGATTCAAATCATAATTCATGATTTATTTCATTATTCATGATTCAATTCATGATTCATGATTCAATTTGTGATTCATGATTCAATTCATGATTCATGATTCAAATCATGATTCATGAATCAATTCATGATTCATCATTCATGATTCAATTCATGATTCAAATTATGATTCATGATTCATGATTCAATTCATGATTCAAATACATGATCCATGATTCATGATTCAATTTGTGATTCAATTCATGATTCATGATTCAATTCATGATTCATGATTCAATTCATGACTCATGATTCATGATTCAATTCATGATTCATGATTCATGATTCAATTAATGATTCATGATTGAAATCATGATTTATGATTCAATTCATGATTCATTTCATGATTCATGATTCATGATTCATTTCATGATTCATGATTCAATTCATGATTCATGATTCATGATTTAATTCATGATTCAATTCATGATTCATGATTCATGATTCATGATTCAATTCTTGATTCATGATTCAATTTACTATTCATGATTCATGATTTAATTCATGATTCATGAATCATGATTCAATCCATGATTCATGATTCATTTCATGATTCATGATTCATGATTCAATTCATGATTCAATTAATGATTCATGATTGAAATCATGATTTATGATTGAATTCATGATTCATGATTCATTTCATGATTCATGATTCAATTCATGATTCATGATTCATGATTTAATTCATGATTCAATTCATGATTCATGATTCATGATTCATGATTCAATTCTTGATTCATGAATCAATTCATGATTCATGATTCAATATATCATTCAATTCATGATATATGATTCAAATCATGATTCATGATTCAATTCATGATTCATGATTCAATTCATGATTCAAGTTTCAATTCGTGATTCATGATTCATGATTCAATTCATGATTCATGATTCATTATTTGATTCATGATTCATGATTCAATTAATGATTCATGATTCAATTCATGATTCAATTCATGATTCATGATTCATGATTCAATTCATAATTCATGATTGAAGATTCAATTCATGACTCATGATTCATGATTCATGATTTATTTCATGATTCAATTCATGATTCATGATTCATGATTCAATTCATGATTCAATTCATGATTCATGATTCATGATTCAATTCATGATTCATGAATCATGATTCATGATTCATGAATCAAGATTCATGATTCATGAATCATGATTCAATTCATGATTCATGATTTAATTTATGATTCATGATTCATGATTTAATTCATGATTCATGATTCAATTCATGATTTATGATTCAATTCATGATTTATGATTTGATTCAAGATTCATGAATTAAGAGTTGATTCATGATTCATGACTCATGATTCAATTCATGATTCATGATTCAATATATGATTCAATTCATGATTCATGATTCAAATCATAATTCATGACTCATGATTCAATTCATGATTCATGATTCAATTCATGATTCATGATTCAATTCATGATTCATGATTCATGATTTAATTCATGATTCCTGATTCATAAATCATGATTCATGATTCATTATTCGATTTATGATTCATGAATCAATTCATGATTCCTGATTCAATTCATGATTCATGATTCAATTCATTATTCAAATTATGATTCATGATTCATGATTCAATTCATGATTCAAATACATGATTCATGATTCATGATTTAATTCATGATTCATGATTCATGATTCATTTCATGATTCATGATTCAATTCATGATTCATGATTTAATTCATGATTCAATTCATGATTCATGATTCATGATTCATGATTCAATTCTTGATTCATGATTCAATTTACTATTCATGATTCATGATTTAATTCATGATTCTCGATTCAATTCATGATTCATTTCATGATTCATGATTCAATTCATGATTCATGATTTAATTCATGATTCAATTCATGATTCAATTCATGATTCATGATTCAATTCATGATTCATAAATCTTGATTCAATTCATGATTCAATTCATGATTCGATTCATGATTCATGATTCAATTCATGATTCATGATTCGATTCATGATTCATGAATCATGATTCAATTCATGATTCATGATTCATTTCATGATTCATGATTCATGATTCAATTCATGATTCATGATTCGATTCATGATTCATGAATCATGATTTATGATTCAATTCATGATTCATGATTCATGATTCATGATTCATTTCATGATTCATGATTCAATTCATGATTCATGATTCATGATTTAATTCATGATTCAATTCATGATTCATGATTCATGATTCAATTCTTGATTCATGAATCAATTCATGATTCATGATTCAATATATCATTCAATTCATGATATATGATTCAAATCATGATTCATGATTCAATTCATGATTTATGATTCAAGTTTCAATTCGTGATTCATGATTCATTATTTGATTCATGATTCATGATTCAAATCATGATTCATGATTCCTGATTCCTGATTCCTGATTCAATTCATGATTCATGATTCAATTAATGATTCATGATTCAATTCATGATTCAATTCATGATTCATGATTCATGATTCAATTCATAATTCATGATTCAAGATTCAATTCATGACTCATGATTCATGATTCATGATTTAATTCATGATTCAATTCATGATTCATGATTCATGATTCAATTCATGATTCAATTCATGATTCATGATTCAATTCATGATTCATGATTCAATTCATGATTCATGAATCATGATTCATGATTCATGAATCATGATTCAATTCATGATTCATGATTCAATTCATGATTCATGAATCATGATTCATGATTCATGAATCATGATTCAATTCATGATTCATGATTTAATTTATGATTCATGATTCATGATTTAATTCATGATTCATGATTCAATTCATGATTCATGATTTATGATTCAATTCATGATTTATGATTTGATTCAAGATTCATGATTCATGAATCATGATTTGATTCATGATTCATGAATCATGAGTCGATTCATGATTCATGACTCATGATTCAATTCATGATTCATGATTCAATATATGATTCAATTCATGATTCATGATTCAAATCATAATTCATGACTCATGATTCAATTCATGATTCATGATTCAATTCATGATTCATGATTCAATTCATGATTCATTATTTAATTCATGATTCCTGATTCATAAATCATGATTCATGATTCATTATTCGATTTATGATTCATGAATCAATTCATGATTCCTGATTCAATTCATGATTCAATTCATGATTCAAATTATGATTCATGATTCATGATTCAATTCATGATTCAAATACATGATTCATGATTCATGATTCAATTCATGATTCATGATTCAATTAATTATTCATGATTCAATTCATGATTCATGATTCAATTTATGATTCATGATTCAATTCATGATTCATGATTCAATTAATTATTCATGATTCAATTCATGATTCATGATTCAATTCATGATTCATGATTCATGATTCAATATATGATTCAATTTATGATTCATGATTCAAATCATAATTCATGATTTATTTCATTATTCATGATTCAATTCATGATTCATGATTCAATTTGTGATTCATGATTCAATTCATGATTCATGATTCAAATCATGATTCATGATTCAATTCATGATTCATGATTCAATTCATGATTTATGATTCATGATTCAATTCATGATTCATGATTCAGGATTCAATTCATGATTCCTGATTCATGATTTATGATTTATGATTCAATTCATGATTCATGATTCAATTCATCATTCATGATTCAATTCATCATTCATGATTCATGATTCAATTCATGATTCAAATTATGATTCATGATTCATGATTCAATTCATGATTCAAATACATGATTCATGATTCATGATTCAATTCATGATTCATGATTCAATTAATTATTCATGATTCAATTCATGATTCATGATTTAATTTATAATTCATGATTCAATTCATGATTCATGATTCAATTAATTATTCATGATTCAATTCATGATTCATGATTTAATTTATGATTCATGACTCAATTCATGATTCATGATTCAATTAATTATTCATGATTCATGATTCAATATATTATTTAATTTATGATTCATGATTCAAATCATAATTCATGATTTATTTCATTATTCATGATTCAATTCATGATTCATGATTCAATTTGTGATTCATGATTCAATTCATGATTCATGATTCAAATCATGATTCATGAATCAATTCATGATTCATGATTCAATTCATGATTTATGATTCATGATTCAATTCATGATTCATGATTTAGGATTCAATTCATGATTCCTGATTCATGATTTATGATTTATGATTCAATTCATGATTCATGATTCAATTCATGATTCATGATTCAATTCATCATTCATCATTCATGATTCAATTCATGATTCAAATTATGATTCATGATTCATGATTCAATTCATGATTCATGATTCAATTCATGATTCATGATTCATGATTTAATTCATGATTCAATTCATGATTCATGATTCATGATTCATGATTCAATTCTTGATTCATGATTCAATTTACTATTCATGATTCATGATTTAATTCATGATTCTCGATTCAATTCATGATTCATTTCATGATTCATGATTTATGATTCAATTCATGATTGATGATTTGATTCAAGATTAATGATTCATGAATCATGATTCAATTCATGATTCATGATTCAAATCATAATTCATGATTTATTTCATTATTCATGATTCAATTCATGATTCATGATTCAATTTGTGATTCATGATTTAATTTATGATTCATGATTCAAATCATGATTCATGATTGAATTCATGATTCATGATTCAATTCATGATTCATGATTCATAAATCTTGATTCAATTCATGATTCAATTCATGATTCGATTCATAATTCATGTTTCAATTCATGATTCAATTCATGATTCATGATTCGATTCATGATTCATGATTCATTTCATGATTCATAATTCATGATTCAATTCATGATTCAATTAATGATTCATGTTTGAAATCATGATTTATGATTCAATTCATGATTCAATTCATGATTCATGATTCATGATTCAATTCATGATTCATGATTCATGATTTAATTCATGATTCAATTCATGATTCATGATTCATGATTCATGATTCAATTCTTGATTCATGAATCAATTCATGATTCATGATTCAATATATCATTCAATTCATGATATATGATTCAAATCATGATTCATGATTCAATTCATGATTCATGATTCAATTCATGATTCAAGTTTCAATTCATGATTCATGATTCATGATTCAATTCATGATTCATGATTCATTATTTGATTCATGATTCATGATTCAAATCATGATTCTTGATTCCTGATTCCTGATTCAATTCATGATTCATGATTCAATTAATGATTCATGATTCAATTCATGATTCAATTCATGATTCATGATTCATGATTCAATTCATAATTCATGATTCAAGATTCAATTCATGACTCATGATTCATGATTCATGATTTAATTAATGATTCAATTCATGATTCATGATTCAATTCATGATTCAATTCATGATTCATGACTCAATTCATGATTCATGATTCAATTCATGAAGCATGATTCATGATTAATGAATCATGATTCAATTCATGATTCATAATTTAATTTATGATTCATGATTCATGATTTAATTCATGATTCATGATTCAATTCATGATTCATGATTTATGATTCAATTCATGATTCATGATTCAATTCATGATTCAATATATGATTCAATTCATGATTCATGATTCAAATCATAATTCATGACTCATGATTCAATTCATGATTCATGATTCAATTCATGATTCATGATTCAATTCATGATTCATGATTCATGATTTAATTCATGATTCATTATTCAATTCATGATTCATGATTCATGATTCAATTCATGATTCCTGATTCAAATCATGATTCATGATTCAATTCATGATTCAAATTATGATTCATGATTCATGATTCAATTCATGATTCAAATACATGATTCATGATTCATGATTCAATTCATGATTCATGATTCAATTCATGATTCATGATTCAATTAATTATTCATGATTCAATTCATGATTCATGATTCAATTCATGATTCATGATTCATGATTCAATATATGATTCAATTTATGATTCATGATTCAATTTGTGATTCATGATTCATGATTCATGATTCAAATCATGATTCATGATTCAATTCATGATTCATGATTCAATTCATGATTTATGATTCATGATTCAATTCATGATTCATGATTCAGGATTCAATTCATGATTCCTGATTCATGATTTATGATTTATGATTCAATTCATGATTCATGATTCAATTCATGATTCATGATTCAATTCATCATTCATGATTCATGATTCAATTCATGATTCAAATTATGATTCATGATTCAATTCATGATTCAAATACATGATTCATGATTCATGATTCAATTTGTGATTCAATTCATGATTCATGATTCAATTCATGACTCATGATTCATGATTCAATTCATGATTCATGATTCATGATTCAATTAATGATTCATGATTGAAATCTTGATTTATGATTCAATTCATGATTCATTTCATGATTCATGATTCAATTCATGATTCATGATTTATGATTTAATTCATGATTCAAATCATGATTCATGATTCATGATTCAATTCTTGATTCATGAATCAATTCATGATTCTTGATTCAATATATCATTCAATTCATGATATATGATTCAAATCATGATTCATGATTCAATTCATGATTCATGATTCAATTCATGATTCATGATTCATTATTTGATTCATGATTCATGATTCAAATCATGATTCTTGATTCCTGATTCCTGATTCCTGATTCAATTCATGATTTATGATTCAATTAATGATTCATGATTCAATTTATGATTCAATTCATGATTCATGACTCAATTCATGATTCATGATTCAATTCATGATTCATGAAACATGATTCATGATTAATGAATCATGATTCAATTCATGATTCATAATTTAATTTATGATTCATGATTCATGATTTAATTCATGATTCATGATTCAATTCATGATTCATGATTTATGATTCAATTCATGATTCATGATTCAAATCATGATTCATGATTCAATATATGATTCAATTCATGATTCATGATTCAAATCATAATTCATGACTCATGATTCAATTCATGATTCATGATTCAATTCATGATTCATGATTCAATTCATGATTCATGATTCATGATTTAATTCATGATTCATTATTCAATTCATGATTCATGATTCATGATTCAATTCATGATTCCTGATTCATAAATCATGATCAATGATTCATTATTCGATTTATGATTCATGAATCAATTCATGATTCCTGATTCAAATCATGATTCATGATTCAATTCATGATTCAAATTATGATTCATGATTCATGATTCAATTCATGATTCAAATACATGATTCATGATTCATGATTCAATTCATGATTCATGATTCAATTCATGATTCATGATTCAATTAATTATTCATGATTCAATTCATGATTCATGATTCAATTCATGATTCATGATTCAATATATGATTCAATTTATGATTCATGATTCAATTTGTGATTCATGATTCATGATTCATGATTCAAATCATGATTCATGATTCAATTCATGATTCATGATTCAATTCATGATTTATGATTCATGATTCAATTCATGATTCATGATTCAGGATTCAATTCATGATTCCTGATTCATGATTTATGATTTATGATTCAATTCATGATTCATGATTCAATTCATGATTCATGATTCAATTCATCATTCATGATTCATGATTCAATTCATGATTCAAATTATGATTCATGATTCAATTCATGATTCAAATACATGATTCATGATTCATGATTCAATTTGTGATTCAATTCATGATTCATGATTCAATTCATGACTCATGATTCATGATTCAATTCATGATTCATGATTCATGATTCAATTAATGATTCATGATTGAAATCTTGATTTATGATTCAATTCATGATTCATTTCATGATTCATGATTCAATTCATGATTCATGATTTATGATTTAATTCATGATTCAAATCATGATTCATGATTCATGATTCATGATTCAATTCTTGATTCATGAATCAATTCATGATTCTTGATTCAATATATCATTCAATTCATGATATATGATTCAAATCATGATTCATGATTCAATTCATGATTCATGATTCAATTCATGATTCATGATTCATTATTTGATTCATGATTCATGATTCAAATCATGATTCTTGATTCCTGATTCCTGATTCATGATTCAATTCATGATTCATGATTCATGATTCAATTCATAATTCATGATTCAAGATTCAATTCATAACTCATCATTCATGATTCATGATTTAATTCATGATTCAATTCATGATTCATGATTCATGATTCAATTCATGATTCAATTCATGATTCATGATTCAATTCATGATTCATGACTCAATTCATGATTCATGAATCATGATTCAATTCATGATTCATGAATCATGATTCAATTCATGATTCATGATTCAATTTGTGATTCATGATTAAATTCATAATTCATGATTCATGATTCAAATTATGATTCATGATTCAATTCATGATTCATGATTCAATTCATGATTTATGATTCATGATTCAATTCATGATTCATGATTCAGGATTCAATTCATGATTCCTGATTCATGATTTATGATTTATGATTCAATTCATGATTCATGATTCAATTCATGATTCATGATTCAAATTATGATTCATGATTCATGATTCAATTCATGATTCAAATACATGATTCATGATTCAATTTGTGATTCAATTCATGATTCATGATTCAATTCATGATTCATGACTCATGATTCAATTCATGATTCAATTCTAGATTCATGATTCATGATTCAATTCATGATTCAATTCTAGATTCATGATCCATGATTCAATTCATGACTCATGATTCATGATTCATGATTTAATTTATGATTCAATTCATGATTCATGATTCATGATTCAATTCATTATTTAATTTATGATTCACAATTCAATTCATGATTCATAAATCATGATTCAATTCATGATTCATGATTCATAAATCATGATTCGATTCATGATTCATGAATCAATTTACTATTCATGATTCATGATTTAATTCATGATTCTTGATTCAATTCATGATTCATTTCATAATTCATGATTTATGATTCAATTCATGATTCATGATTTGATTCAAGATTAATGATTCATGAATCATAATTCAATTCATGATTCATGATTCAAATCATAATTCATGATTCAATTTGTGATTCATGATTTAATTCATGATTCATGATTCAATTCATGATTCATGATTCAATTCATGATTCATGATTCAATTCATGATTCGATTCATGATTCATGATTCAATTCATGATTCAATTCATGATTCATGATTCAATTCATGATTCATGAATCATGATTCAATTCATGATTCATGATTCATTTCATGATTCATGATTCATGATTTAATTCATGATTCAATTAATGATTCATGATTGAAATCATGATTTATGATTCAATTCATGATTCAATTCATGATTCATGATTCATTATTTGATTCATGATTCATGATTCAAATCATGATTCTTGATTCCTGATTCCTGATTCAATTCATGATTCATGATTCAATTAATGATTCATGATTCAATTCATGATTCATGATTCATGATCCAATTCATAATTCATGATTCAAGATTCAATTCATGATTCAATTCATGATTCATGAATGATGATTTAATTCATGATTCATGATTTAATTTATGATTCATGATTCATGATTTAATTCATGATTCATGATTCAATTCATGATTCATGATTTATGATTCAATTCATGATTTATGATTTGATTCAAAATTCATGATTCATGAATCATGATTTGATTCATGATTCATGAATCATGATTCGATTCATGATTCATGATTCATGATTAAATTCATGATTCATGATTCAATATATGATTCAATTCATGATTCATGATTCAATATATGATTCAATTCATGATTCAAATCATAATTCATGACTCATGATTCAATTCATGATTCATGATTCAATTCATGATTCATGATTCAATTCATGATTCATGATTTAATTCATGATTCATGATTCATTATTCAATTCATGATTCATGATTCATGATTCAATTCATGATTCCTGATTCATAAATCATGATTCATGATTCAATATTCGATTTATGATTCATGATTCAATTTATGATTCCTGATTCAATTCATGATTCATGATTCAATTCATGATTCATGATTCAATTTGTGATTCAATTCATGATTCATGATTAAATTCATGATTCATGATTCAATTCATGACTCATGATCCATGATTCATGATTCATGATTAATGATTCAATTCATTATTCATGATTCATGATTCATGATTCATGATTCAATTCATGACTTATGATTCATGATTCAATTCATGATTCAGTTTATGATGCATAATTCAATTCGTGATTCATGATTCGATTCATGATTCATTAGTCATGATTCGATTCATGATTCATGATTCATGATTAAATTCATGATTCAATTCATGATTCATGATTTATGATTCAATTCATGATTTATGATCTGATTCAAGATTCATGATTCATTAATCATGATTTGATTCATGATTCATGAATCATGATTCGATTCATGATTCATGATTCAATACATGATTCATGATTCAATTCATAATTCATGATTCAATATATGATTCAATTCATGATTCATGATTCAAATCATAATTCATGTTTCATGATTCAATTCATTATTCATGATTCAATTCATGATTCATGATTCAATTCATGATTCATGATTCATGATTCAATTCATGATTCATGATTCAATTCATGATTCATGATTCAATTCATGATTCATGTTTCATGATTCAATTCATGATTCATGATTCATTATTTTACATAGTTGATGAGGTTGAAAAAAGACACCAGTCCATCAAGTTCAACCTATTTTGGATCTCCTGCGATCCTGCACTTATATTTGTAATTAATCCAGAGTAGGCAACCGCCCATCTGTTTCAATTTTGAAAATCCCCCCAGACTCAATATTGCAATCCAATTTTTACCCTATATCCACTACTATCCTTTATTTTAAATTAACGGTCGTATCCCTGGATACACCTTTCCGCTAAAAATTTGTCTAACCCTTTCTTAAACATATCTATTGAATCTGCCATCACAACCTTCCCTGGCAATGAATTCCATATCTTGACTGCCCTTACTGTAAAGAACCCCTTCCTTTGCTGGTTGTGAAATTTCCTCTCCTCTAACCTTAGGGGATGACCACGTGTCCTGTGTATGGTCCTTGGGGTAAAAAGTTCACATGAAAGCTCTCTGTATTGACCCCTAATGTATTTGTACATAGTAATCATATCTCCCCTTAGACGCCTCTTTTCTAAAGTAAACATGCCTAAACTGGCTAACCTTTCCTCATAACTTAATGACTCCATACCCTTTATCAATTTTGTCGCCCTTCTCTGAACCCTTTCTAGTTCCAAATTATCTTTTTTATAGAGTGGTGCCCAGAACTGTACTGCATATTCAAGATGAGGTCTTACCAATGATTTATACAGTGGCAAAATTACACTGTCTTCCCTTGCATCTATGCCCCTTTTTATGCATGCCAATACTTTGTTTGCCCTTGCAGCTGCTGCTTGACATTGAGCACTATTGCTAAGTCTACTGTCAACGAGCACTCCCAAATCCTTTTCCATTATAGATTCTCCCAAATTAATTCCATTTAATTTATAGATTGCGTTCTTGTTTTTGATCCCTGAATGCATAACCTTACATTTATCTGTGTTAAACCTCATATTCCATTTAGCCGTCCAATCCTCCAGTTTATTTAAGTCTCTCTGTAGAGAAGCTACATCTTGCTCTGATTTTATTACCTTACAGAGTTTAGTGTCATCTGCAAAAATAGAAACTTTACTCTCTAAACCATCACCAAGGTCATTAATAAATATATTAAAAAGGAGTGGTCCCAGCACGGAACCTTGAGGAACTCCACTTAAGACCTTTGACCAATTAGAAAATGTTCCATTTAACACAACTCTCTGTTCCCTATTCTCTAACCAGTTTTCGATCCAAGTACAAATTTTGATTTCTAGACCCAGTTCCCTTATTTTGTAAACCAACCTCTTGTGTGGCACTGTATCAAAGGCCTTTGCAAAATCTAAGTAGACCACATCTACTGTCCTGCCCTGGTCTAAGTTCCCACTAACTTCCTCGTAGAAACTAATTAGATTAGTTTGACATGACCTATCCCTCACAAATCCATGTTGATTCCCACTAATAATTTTATTGCGTACCAAGTAATCCTGAATACTGTCCCTTAGAATACCTTCCAGTAGTTTCCCCACTATTGATGTCAGGCTTACAGGTCTATAATTCTCTGGTTGTGATCTCGTCCCCTTTTTAAACAACGGCACCACATCTGCTATTCGCCAATCCCTTGGTACTGAGCCTGATGAGATTGAATCTCTGAAAATTAAGAATAGCGGTCTAGCTATTTCCGAGTTTAATTCCATAAGGACCCTTGGGTGTATGCCATCTGGACCTGGAGCTTTATTTATCTTAATATTCTTCACTCGCCTTTGGACTTCTTCCTCTGACAACCAAGTATTAATTAATGGCATGGTTTCATTTCCATTTTTATGTATTACTCCTGCCATTTGTTCCTCTCTGGTAAATACTGAAGAAAAGAACGTGTTTAATATCTCTGCTTTTTCCTTAGTATCATTTATCAATTCACCCATCTCACTTCTTAGTGGTCCTATATTATCTTTTTTAATCCTTTTGCCATTTATATACTTAAAAAACTTTTTGGGGTTTGTCTTACTTTCTTTTGCAACGTGCCTTTCATTTTCTAATTTAGCCAATCTAATTTCCTTTTTGCATGTTTTATTACATTCCTTGTACCTATGGAAGGACTCCTCTGACCCTTCAGACTTAAACAATTTAAATGCACGCTTCTTCCTTTGCATTTCTTCCCTTACCTTTTTATTTAGCCACATTGGTTTAGACTTAATTCTTTTACATTTATTTCCTATAGGAATGAACTTATACGTGTATGTTTCCAACCACATTTTAAAGACAGCCCACATTTCTTCCGTATTTTTTCCTTCAAAGGCTTTGTCCCAGTCTATGCTCTTTATAGACTCCTTTAGCATATTAAAATTTGCCTTTTTAAAGTTTAAAGTCCTAGTTGATCCCTTATACTGTTGTTTCATGATTCAATTCATGATTCCTGATTCATAAATCATGATTCATGATTCATGATTCAATGCATGATTTAATTCATGATTCATGATTTATGATTCATGATTTAATTCATGATTCATTTCATGATTCATGATTCATGATTCATGATTTAATTCATGATTCATGATTCAATTCATGATTCATGATTCAAGTCATGATTCAAATCATGAATCAAGATTTGACTCATGATTAATGATTCACTTCATGATTCATAATTCATTATTTGATTCATGATTCATGATTCATGATTCCTGATTCATGATTCATGATTCAATTCATGAATCATAATTCAATTCATGATTCATGATTCATTTCATGATTTATGATTCAATTCCTGATTTAATTCATGATTCATGATTCAATTCATGATTCATGATTCAATTCATGATTCATGATTTAATTCATTATTCATGATTCAATATATGATTCAATTCATCCATCATGATTCAAATCCTGGTTAATGATTCATGATTCAATTCATGATTCATGAATCAATTCATGATTCATGAATCAATTCATGATTCATGATTCAATTCATGATTCATGATTCAATTCACGATTCAATTCATGATTCATGATTCATGATTTAATTCATGATTCAATTCATGATTCATGATTCAATTCATGATTCATGATTCAATATATGAGTCAATTCATGATTCAAATCATGATTCATGATTCATGATTCAATTCATAATTTATGATTCATGATTAAATTCATTAAACATGATTCATTATTTGATTCATGATTCATGTTTCATGATTCAATTCATGTTTCCTGATTCATGATTCATGATTCAATTCATGATTCATGATTCAATTCATGATTCATGATTCATGATTCAATATATGATTCAATTTATGATTCATGATTCAAATCATAATTCATGATTTATTTCATTATTCATGATTCAATTCATGATTCATGATTCAATTTGTGATTCATGATTAAATTCATAATTCATGATTCATGATTCAAATTATGATTCATGATTCAATTCATGATTCATGATTCAATTCATGATTTATGATTCATGATTCAATTCATGATTCAGGATTCAATTCATGATTCCTGATTCATGATTTATGATTTATGATTCAATTCATGATTCATGATTCAATTCATGATTCATGATTCAAATTATGATTCATGATTCATGATTCAATTCATGATTCAAATACATGATTCATGATTCAATTTGTGATTCAATTCATGATTCATGATTCAATTCATGATTCATGACTCATGATTCAATTCATGACTCATGATTCATGATTCAATTCATGACTCATGATTCATGATTCAATTCATGATTCATGATTCATGATTCAATTCATGATTCAATTCTAGATTCATGATTCAATTCATGATTCATGATTCATGATTCAATTCATGATTCATGATCCATGATTCAATTCATGACTCATGATTCATGATTCATGATTTAATTTATGATTCAATTCATGATTCATGATTCATGATTCAATTCATTATTCAATTTATGATTCATAATTCAATTCATGATTCATAAATCATGATTCAATTCATGATTCATGATTCATAAATCATGATTCGATTCATGAATCAATTTACTATGCATGATTCATGATTTAATTCATGATTCTTGATTCAATTCATGATTCATTTCATAATTCATGATTTATGATTCAATTCATGATTCATGATTTGATTCAAGATTAATGATTCATGAATCATGATTCAATTCATGATTCATGATTCAAATCATAATTCATGATTCATTTCATTATTCATGATTCAATTCATGATTCATGATTCAATTTGTGATTCATGATTTAATTCATGATTCATGATTCAATTCATGATTCATGATTCAATTCATGATTCATGATTCAATTCATGATTCGATTCATGATTCATGATTCAATTCATGATTCAATTCATGATTCATGATTCGATTCATGATTCATGAATCATGATTCAATTCATGATTCATGATTCATTTCATGATTCATGATTCATGATTTAATTCATGATTCAATTAATGATTCATGATTGAAATCATCATTTATGATTCAATTCATGATTCATGATTTATGATTCAATTCATGATTTAAGTTTCAATTCGTGATTCATGATTCATGATTCAATTCATGATTCATGATTCATTATTTGATTCATGATTCATGTTTCAAATCATGATTCTTGATTCCTGATTCCTGATTCCTGATTCAATTCATGATTCATGATTCAATTAATGAATTATGATTCAATTCATGATTCATGATTCATGATTCAATTCATAATTCATGATTCAAGATTCAATTCATGATTCAATTCATGATTCATGATTCAATTCATGATTCATGAATCATGATTCAATTCATGATTCATGATTTAATTTATGATTCATGATTCATGATTTAATTCATGATTCATGATTCAATTCATGATTCATGATTTATTATTCAATTCATGATTTATGATTTGATTCAAGATTCATGATTCATGAATCATGATTTGATTCATGATTCGTGAATCATGATTCGATTCATGATTCATGATTCATGATTCAATTCATGATTCATGATTCAATATATGATTCAATTCATGATTCATGATTCAATATATGATTCAATTCAGGATTCAAATCATAATTCATGACTCATGATTCAATTCATGAATCATGATTCAATTCATGATTCATGATTCAATTCATGATTCATGATTTAATTCATGATTCATGATTCATTATTCAATTCATGATTCATGATTCATGATTCAATTCATGATTCCTGATTCATAAATCATGATTCATGATTCAATATTCGATTCATGATTCATGATTCAATTCATGATTCATGATTCAATTCATGATTCATGATTCAATTTGTGATTCAATTCATGATTCATGATTCAATTCATGATTCATGATTCAATTCATGACTCATGATTCAATTCATGATTCAGTTTATGATGCATAATTCAATTCGTGATCATGAATCATGATTCGATTCATGATTCATGATTCATTAGTCATGATTCGATTCATGATTTATGATTAATGATTAAATTCATGATTCAATTCATGATTCATGATTCAAGATTCATGATTCATGAATCATGATTTGATTCATGATTCATGATTCAATACATGATTCATGATTCAATTCATAATTCATGATTCAATATATGATTCAATTCATGATTCATGATTCAAATCATAATTCATGTTTCATGATTTAATTCATTATTCATGATTCAATTCATTATTCATGATTCAATTCATGATTCATGATTCATGATTCAATTCATGATTCATGATTCAATTCATGATTCATGATTAAATTCATGATTCATGTTTCATGATTCAATTCATGATTCATGATTCATTATTTGATTCATGATTCATGATTCAATTCATGATTCCTGATTCATAAATCATGATTCATGATTCATGATTCAATGCATGATTTAATTCATGATTCATGATTTATGATTCATAATTTAATTCATGATTCATTTCATGATTCATGATTCATGATTCATAATTCATGATTTAATTCATGATTCATGATTCAATTCATGATTCATGATTCAATTCATGATTCAAATCATGAATCAAGATTTGACTCATGATTAATGATTCACTTCATGATTCATAATTCATTATTTGATTCATGATTCACGATTCATGATTTAATTCATGATTCCTGATTCATGATTCATGATTCAATTCATGAATCATAATTCAATTCATGATTCATGATTCATTTCATGATTTATGATTCAATTCCTGATTTAATTCATGATTCATGATTCAATTCATGATTCATGATTCATGATTCAATTCATGATTCATGATTTAATTCATTATTCATGATTTAATTCATTATTCATGATTCAATATATGATTCAATTCATCCATCATGATTCAAATCCTGGTTAATGATTCATGATTCAATTCATGATTCATGAATCAATTCATGATTCATGAATCAATTCATGATTCATGAATCAATTAATGATTCATGATTCAATTCATGATTCATGATTCAATTCACGATTCAATTCATGATTCATGATTCATGATTTAATTCATGATTCAATTCATGATTCATGATTCAATTCATGATTCATGATTCAATATATGAGTCAATTCATGATTCAAATCATGATTCATGATTCATGATTCAATTCATGATTCAATTCATAATTTATGATTCATGATTAAATTCATTAAACATGATTCATTATTTGATTCATGATTCATGTTTCATGATTCAATTCATGTTTCCTGATTCATGATTCATGATTCAATTCATGATTCATGATTCAATTCATGATTCTTGATTCAAATTTATGATTCAATTCATGATTCATGATTCATGATTCAATTCATGATTCAATTCATGATTCAATTCATGATTCATGATTCAATTCATGATTCATGATTCAATTCATGATTCATGATTCATGATTCAATTCATGACTCATGATTCATGATTAAATTCATGATTCATGATTCAATTCATGATTCATGACTCATGATTCCATTCATGATTCATGATTCAAATTATGATTCATGATTCAATTCATGACTCATGATTCATGATTCATGATTCATGAATCATGATTCATGAATCATGATTCAATTCATGATTCATGATTTAATTTAATGATTCATGATTCATGATTTAATTCATGATTCATGATTCAATTCATGATTTATGATTTATGATTCAATTAATGATTTATGATTTGATTCAAGATTCATTATTCATGAATCATGATTTGATTCATGATTCATGATTCATGATTCAATTCATTATTCAATTTATGATTCATAATTCAATTCATGATTCATGAATCATGCTTCAATTCATGATTCATGATTCATAAATCATGATTCGATTCATGATTCATGATTCAATTTACTATTCATTATTTATGATTCAATTCATGATTGATGATTTGATTCAAGATTAATGATTCACGAATCATGATTCAATTCATGATTCATGAATCAAATCATAATTCATGATTCATTTCATTATTCATGATTCAATTCATGATTCATGATTCAATTTGTGATTCATGATTTAATTCATGATTCATGATTCAATTCATGATTCATGATTCAATTCATGATTCATAAATCTTGATTCAATTCATGATTCAATTCATGATTCGATTCATGATTCATGATTCAATTCATGATTCAATTCATGATTCATGATTCGATTCATGATTCATGAATCATGATTCATGAATCATGATTCAATTCATGATTCATGATTTAATTTATGATTCATGATTCATGATTTAATTCATGATTCATGATTCAATTCATGATTTATGATTTATGATTCAATTCATGATTTATGATTTGATTTAAGATTCATGATTCATGAATCATGATTCGATTCATGATTCATGATTCATGATTCAATTCATGATTCATGATTCAATATATGATTCAATTCATGATTCATGATCCATGATTCAATTCATGACTCATGATTCATGATTCATGATTTAATTTATGATTCAATTCATGATTCATGATTCATGATTCAATTCATTATTCAATTTATGATTCATAATTCAATTCATGATTCATGAATCATGATTCAATTCATGATTCATAAATCATGATTCGATTCATGATTCATGATTCAATTTACTATTCATGATTTATGATTCAATTCATGATTGATGATTTGATTCAAGATTAATGATTCATGAATCATGATTCAATTCATGATTCATAATTCAAATAATAATTCATGATTCATTTCATTATTCATGATTCAATTCATGATTCATGATTCAATTTGTGATTCATGATTTAATTCATGATTCATGATTCAATTCATGATTCATGATTCAATTCATGATTCATGATTCAATTCATGATTCATGATTCATTATTTGATTCATGATTCATGATTCAATTCATGATTCCTGATTCATAAATCATGATTCATGATTCAATTCATGATTTAATTCATGATTCATGATTTATGATTCATGATTTAATTCATGATTCATTTCATGATTCATGATTCATGATTCAATTCATGATTCATGATTCAATTCATGATTCAATTCATGATTCAAATCATGAATCAAGATTTGACTCATGATTAATGATTCACTTCATGATTCATAATTCATTATTTGATTCATGATTCATGATTCATGATTTAATTCATGATTCCTGATTCATGATTCATGATTCAATTCATGAATCATAATTCAATTCATGATTCATGATTCATTTCATGATTTATGATTCAATTCCTGATTTAATTCATGATTCAATTCATTATTCATTATTCAATTCATGATTCATGATTTAATTCATTATTCATGATTCAATATATGATTCAATTCATCCATCATGATTCAAATCATGGTTAATGATTCATGATTCAATTCATGATTCATGAATCAATTCATGATTCATGATTCAATTCATGATTCATGATTCAATTCACGATTCAATTCATGATTCATGATTCATGATTTAATTCATGATTCAATTCATGATTCATGATTCAATTCATGATTCATGATTCAATATATGAGTCAATTCATGATTCAAATCATGATGCATGATTCATGATTCAATTCATGATTCAATTCATAATTTATGATTCATGATTAAATTCATTAAACATGATTCATTATTTGATTCATGATTCATGTTTCATGATTCAATTCATGTTTCATGATTCATGATTCATGATTCAATTCATGATTCATGATTCAATTCATGATTTTTGATTCAAATGTATGATTCAATTCATGATTCATGATTCAATTGATGATTCAATTCATGATTCAATTCATGATTCATCATTCAATTCATGACTCATGATTCATGATTCATGATTAAATTCATGATTCATGATTAAATTCATGATTCATGACTCATGATTCCATTCATGATTCATGATTCAATTCATGATTCATGATTCAATTCATGATTTATGATTCATTATTTGATTAATGATTCATGATTCATGACTCATGATTCAATTCATGATTCATGATTCTTGATTCAATTCATGATTCATGATTCAATTCTTGATTCATGATTTAATTCATGATTCATGATTCATTATTCAATTCATGATTCATGATTCATGATTCAATTCATGATTCCTGATTCATAAATCATGATTCATGATTCATTATTCAATTCATGATTCATTAATCATGATTTAATTCATGATTCATGATTTAATTCATGATTCATGATTCATTATTCAATTCATGATTCATGATTCATGATTCAATTCATGATTCCTGATTCATAAATCATGATTCATGATTCATTATTCGATTTATGATTCATGATTCAATTCATGATTCCTGATATAATTCATGATTCATGATTCAATTTGTGATTCAGTTCATGATTCATGATTCAATTCATGATTCATGATTCAATTCATGACTCATGATTCATGATTCATGACTCATGATTCATGATTCATGATTCATGATTAATGATTCAATTCATGATTCATGATTCATGATTCATTTCATGATTCATGATTCATGATTCAATTCATGACTCATGATTCATGATTCAATTCATGATTCAGTTTATGATGCATAATTCAATTCGTGATTCATGAATCATGATTCGATTCATGATTCATGATTCATTAGTCATGATTCGATTCATGATTCATGATTCAATACATGATTCATGATTCAATTCATAATTCATGATTCAATATATGATTCATGATTTATGATTCAATTCATGATTTATGATCTGATTCAAGATTCATGATTCATGAATCATGATTTGATTCATGATTCATGAATCATGATTCGATTCATGATTCATGATTCAATACATGATTCATGATTCAATTCATAATTCATGATTCAATATATGATTCAATTCATGATTCATGATTCAAATCATAATTCATGTTTCATGATTCAATTCATTATTCATGATTCAATTCATGATTCATGATTCAATTCATGATACATGATTCATGATTCAATTCATGATTCATGATTCAATTCATGATTCATGATTCAATTCATGATTCATGATTCAATTCATGATTCATGTTTCATGATTCAATTCATGATTCATGATTCATTATTTGATTCATGATTCATGATTCAATTCATGATTCCTGATTCATAAATCATGATTCATGATTCATGATTCAATGCATGATTTAATTCATGATTCATGATTTATGATTCATGATTTAATTCATGATTCATTTCATGATTCATGATTCATGATTCAATTCATGATTCATGATTCAATTCATGATTCAATTCATGATTCAAATCATGAATCAAGATTTGACTCATGATTAATGATTCACTTCATGATTCATAATTCATTATTTGATTCATGATTCATGATTCATGATTTAATTCATGATTCCTGATTCATGATTCATGATTCAATTCATGAATCATAATTCAATTCATGATTCATGATTCATTTCATGATTTATGATTCAATTCCTGATTTAATTCATGATTCAATTCATTATTCATTATTCAATTCATGATTCATGATTTAATTCATTATTCATGATTCAATATATGATTCAATTCATCCATCATGATTCAAATCATGGTTAATGATTCATGATTCAATTCATGATTCATGAATCAATTCATGATTCATGATTCAATTCATGATTCATGATTCAATTCACGATTCAATTCATGATTCATGATTCATGATTTAATTCATGATTCAATTCATGATTCATGATTCAATTCATGATTCATGATTCAATATATGAGTCAATTCATGATTCAAATCATGATGCATGATTCATGATTCAATTCATGATTCAATTCATAATTTATGATTCATGATTAAATTCATTAAACATGATTCATTATTTGATTCATGATTCAATTCATGATTCAATTCATGTTTCCTTTTTCATGATTCATGATTCAATTCATGATTCATGATTCAATTCATGATTTTTGATTCAAATGTATGATTCAATTCATGATTCATGATTCAATTGATGATTCAATTCATGATTCAATTCATGATTCATCATTCAATTCATGACTCATGATTCATGATTCATGATTAAATTCATGATTCATGATTCAATTCATGATTCATGACTCATGATTCCATTCATGATTCATGATTCAATTCATGATTCATGATTCAATTCATGATTTATGATTCATTATTTGATTAATGATTCATGATTCATGACTCATGATTCAATTCATGATTCATGATTCAATACATGATTCATGATTCAATTCATAATTCATGATTCAATATATGATTCAATTCATGATTCATGATTCAAATCATAATTCATGTTTCATGATTCAATTCATTATTCATGATTCAATTCATGATTCATGATTCAATTCATGATACATGATTCATGATTCAATTCATGATTCATGATTCAATTCATGATTCATGATTCAATTCATGATTCATGATTCAATTCATGATTCATGTTTCATGATTCAATTCATGATTCATGATTCATTATTTGATTCATGATTCATGATTCAATTCATGATTCCTGATTCATAAATCATGATTCATGATTCATGATTCAATGCATGATTTAATTCATGATTCATGATTTATGATTCATGATTTAATTCATGATTCATTTCATGATTCATGATTCATGATTCAATTCATGATTCATGATTCAATTCATGATTCAATTCATGATTCAAATCATGAATCAAGATTTGACTCATGATTAATGATTCACTTCATGATTCATAATTCATTATTTGATTCATGATTCATGATTCATGATTTAATTCATGATTCCTGATTCCTGATTCATGATTCAATTCATGAATCATAATTCAATTCATGATTCATGATTCATTTCATGATTTATGATTCAATTCCTGATTTAATTCATGATTCAATTCATTATTCATTATTCAATTCATGATTCATGATTTAATTCATTATTCATGATTCAATATATGATTCAATTCATCCATCATGATTCAAATCATGGTTAATGATTCATGATTCAATTCATGATTCATGAATCAACTCATGATTCATGATTCAATTCATGATTCATGATTCAATTCACGATTCAATTCATGATTCATGATTCATGATTTAATTCATGATTCAATTCATGATTCATGATTCAATTCATGATTCATGATTCAATATATGAGTCAATTCATGATTCAAATCATGATGCATGATTCATGATTCAATTCATGATTCAATTCATAATTTATGATTCATGATTAAATTCATTAAACATGATTCATTATTTGATTCATGATTCATGTTTCATGATTCAATTCATGTTTCCTGATTCATGATTCATGATTCAATTCATGATTCATGATTCAATTCATGATTTTTGATTCAAATGTATGATTCAATTCATGATTCATGATTCAATTGATGATTCAATTCATGATTCAATTCATGATTCATCATTCAATTCATGACTCATGATTCATGATTCATGATTAAATTCATGATTCATGATTCAATTCATGATTCATGACTCATGATTCCATTCATGATTCATGATTCAATTCATGATTCATGATTCAATTCATGATTTATGATTCATTATTTGATTAATGATTCATGATTCATGACTCATGATTCAATTCATGATTCATGATTCTTGATTTAATTCATGATTCATGATTCAATTCTTGATTCATGATTTAATTCATGATTCATGATTCATTATTCAATTCATGATTCATGATTCATGATTCAATTCATGATTCCTGATTCATAAATCATGATTCATGATTCATTATTCAATTCATGATTCATGATTCATGATTTAATTCATGATTCCTGATTCATAAATCATGATTCATGATTCATTATTCGATTTATGATTCATGATTTAATTCATGATTCCTGATTCAATTCATGATTCATGATTCAATTCATGATTCATGATTCAATTTGTGATTCAATTCATGATTCATGATTCAATTCATGATTCATGATTCATGATTCATGATTCATGATTAATGATTTAATTCATGATTCATGATTCATGATTCAATACATGATTCATGATTCAATTCATAATTCATGATTCAATATATGATTCAATTCATGATTCAAATCATAATTCATGTTTCATGATTCAATTCATTATTCATGATTCAATTCATGATTCATGATTCAATTCATGATACATGATTCATGATTCAATTCATGATTCATGATTCAATTCATGATTCATGATTCAATTCATGATTCATGTTTCATGATTCAATTCATGATTCATGATTCATTATTCGAATCATGATTCATGATTCAATTCATGATTCCTGATTCATAAATCAAGATTCATGATTCAATTCATGATTCATGATTCAATTCATGATTTATGATTCATGATTCAATTCATGATTCATGATTCATGATTCAATTCATGATTCCTGATTCATAAATCAAGATTCATGATTCAATTCATGATTCATGATTCAATTCATGATTTATGATTCATGATTCAATTCATGATTCATGATTCAGGATTCAATTCATGATTCCTGATTCATGATTTATGATTCAATTCGTGATTCATGATTCAATTCATAATTCATGATTCAATTCATCATTCATGATTCATGATTCAATTCATGATTCAAATACATGATTCATGATTCAATTCATGATTCAAATACATGATTCATGATTCATGATTCAATTTGTGATTCAATTCATGATTCATGATTCAATTCATGATTCATGACTCATGATTCAATTCATGACTCATGATTCATGATTCAATTCATGACTCATGATTCATGATTCAATTCATGATTCATGATTCATGATTCAATTCATGATTCAATTCTAGATTCATGATTCAATTCATGATTCATGATTCATGATTCAATTCATGATTCATGATCCATGATTCAATTCATGACTCATGATTCATGATTCATGATTTAATTTATGATTCAATTCATGATTCATGATTCATGATTCAATTCATTATTCAATTTATGATTCATAATTCAATTCATGATTCATGAATCATGATTCAATTCATGATTCATGATTCATAAATCATGATTCGATTCATGATTCATGATTCAATTTACTATTCATGATTTATGATTCAATTCATGATTGATGATTTGATTCAAGATTAATGATTCATGAATCATGATTCAATTCATGATTCATGATTCAAATCATAATTCATGATTCATTTCATTATTCATGAATCAATTCATGATTCATGATTCAATTTGTGATTCATGATTTAATTCATGATTCATGATTCAATTCATGATTCATGATTCAATTCATGATTCATGATTCAATTCATGATTCATGATTCATAAATCTTGATTCAATTCATGATTCAATTCATGATTCGATTCATGATTCATGATTCAATTCATGATTCATGATTCGATTCATGATTCATGAATCATTATTCAATTCATGATTCATGATTCATTTCATGATTCATGATTCATGATTCAATTCATGATTCAATTAATGATTCATGATTGAAATCATGATTTATGATCCAATTCATGATTCAATTCATGATTCATGATTCATGATTCATTTCATGATTCATGATTCAATTCATGATTCATGATTCATGATTTAATTCATGATTCAATTCATGATTCATGATTCATGATTCAATTCTTGATTCATGAATCAATTCATGATTCATGATTCAATTCATGATATGAGTTTCAATTCGTGATTCATGATTCATGATTCAATTCATGATTCATGATTCATTATTTGATTCATGATTCATGATTCAAATCATGATTCTTGATTCCTGATTCCTGATTCGAGTTTCAATTCGTGATTCATGATTCATGATTCAATTCATGATTCATGATTCATTATTTGATTCATGATTCATGATTCAAATCATGATTCTTGATTCCTGATTCCTGATTCCTGATTCCTGATTCAATTCATGCTTCATGATTCAATTAATGATTCATGATTCAATTCATGATTCAATTCATGATTCATGATTCTTGATTCAATTCATAATTCATGATTCAAGATTTTATTCATGACTCATGATTCATGATTCATGATTTAATTCATGATTCAATTCATGATTCATGATTCAATTCATGATTCATGAATCATGATTCATGATTCATGAATCATGATTCATGATTCATGAATCATGATTCATGAATCATGATTCAATTCATGATTCATGATTTAATTTATGATTCATGATTCATGATTTAATTCATGATTCATGATTCAATTCATGATTTATGATTTATGATTCAATTCATGATTTATGATTTGATTCAAGATTCATGATTCATGAATCATGATTTGATTCATGATTCATGAATCATGATTCGATTCATGATTCATGATTCATGATTCAATTCATGATTCATGATTCAATATATGATTCAATTCATGATTCATGATCCATGATTCATGATTTAATTTATGATTCAATTCATGATTCATGATTCATGATTCAATTCATTATTCAATTTATGATTCATAATTCAATTCATGATTCATGAATCATGATTCAATTCATGATTCATGATTCATAAATCATGATTCGATTCATGATTCATGATTCAATTTACTATTCATGATTTATGATTCAATTCATGATTGATGATTTGATTCAAGATTAATGATTCACGAATCATAATTCAATTCATGATTCATGATTCAAATCATAATTCATGATTCATTTCATTATTCATGATTCAATTCATGATTCATGATTCAATTTGTGATTCATGATTTAATTCATGATTCATGATTCAATTCATGATTCATGATTCAATTCATGATTCATGATTCAATTCATGATTCATAAATCTTGATTCAATTCATGATTCAATTCATGATTCAATTCATGATTCGATTCATGATTCATGATTCAATTCATGATTCAATTCATGATTCATGATTTGATTCATGATTCATGAATCATTATTCAATTCATGATTCATGATTCATTTCATGATTCATGATTCAATTCATGATTCAATTAATGATTCATGATTGAAATCATGATTTATGATTCAATTCATGATTCATGATTCATTTCATGATTCATGATTCAATTCATGATTCATGATTCATGATTTAATTCATGATTTAATTCATGATTCATGATTCATGATTCATGATTCAAATCATGATTTATGATTCAATTCATGATTCATGATTCAATTCATGATTCGAGTTTCAATTCGTGATTCATGATTCATGATTCAATTCATGATTCATGATTCATTATTTGATTCATGATTCATGATTCAAATCATGATTCTTGATTCCTGATTCCTGATTCAATTCATGATTCATGATTCAATTAATGATTCATGATTCAATTCATGATTCAATTCATGATTCATGATTCATGATTCAATTCATAATTCATGATTCAAGATTCAATTCATGACTCATGATTCATGATTCATGATTTAATTCATGATTCAATTAATGATTCATGATTCATGATTCAATTCATGATTCAATTCATGATTCATGATTCAATTCATGATTCATGAATCATGATTCAATACATGATTCATGATTTAATTTATGATTTATGATTTATGATTCAATTCATGATTTATGATTTAATTCAAGATTCATGATTCATGAATCATGATTTGATTCATGATTCATGAATCATGATTCGATTCATGATTCATGATTCATGATTCAATTCATGATTCATGATTCAATATATGATTCAATTCATGATTCATGATTCAAATCATAATTCATGACTCATGATTCAATTCATGATTCATGATTCAATTCATGATTCATGATTCATGATTTAATTCATGATTCATGATTCATTATTCAATTCATGATTCATGATTCATGATTCAATTCATGATTCCTGATTCATAAATCATGATTCATGATTCATTATTCGATTTATGATTCATGATTCAATTCATGATTCCTGATTCAATTCATGATTCATGATTCAATTCATGATTCATGATTCGATTTGTGATTCAATTCATGATTCATGATTCAATTCATGATTCATGATTCAATTCATGACTCATGATTCATGATTCATGATTCATGATTAATGATTCAATTCATGATTCATGATTCATGATTCATTTCATGATTCATGATTCATGATTCAATTCATGACTCATGATTCATGATTCAATTCATGATTCAGTTTATGATGCATAATTCAATTCATGATTCATGATTCATGATTCATGATTCAATTCTTGATTCATGAATCAATTCATGATTCATGATTCAATATATCATTCAATTCATGATATACGATTCAAATCATGATTCATGATTCAATTCATGATTCATGATTCAATTCATGATTCGAGTTTCAATTCGTGATTCATGATTCATGATTCAATTCATGATTCATGATTCATTATTTGATTCATGATTCATGATTCAAATCATGATTCTTGATTCCTGATTCCTGATTACTGATTCAATTCATGATTCATGATTCAATTAATGATTCATGATTCAATTCATGATTCAATTCATGATTCATGATTCATGATTCAATTCATAATTCATGATTCAAGATTTAATTCATGACTCATGATTCATGATTCATGATTTAATTCATGATTCAATTCATGATTCATGATTCATTATTCAATTCATGATTCAATTCATGATTCATGAATCATGATTCATGATTCATGAATCATGATTCATGAATCATGATTCAATTCATGATTCATGATTTAAATTATGATTCATGATTCATGATTTAATTCGTGATTCATGATTCAATTCATGATTTATGATTTATGATTCAATTCATGATTTATGATTTGATTCAAGATTCATGATTCATGAATCATGATTTGATTCATGATTCATGAATCATGATTCGATTCATGATTCATGATTCATGATTTAATTCATGATTCATGATTCAATATATGATTCAATTCATGATTCATGATTGAAATCATAATTCATGGCTCATGATTCAATTCATGATTCATGATTCAATTCATGAATTATGATTCAATTCATGATTCATGATTCAATTCGTGATTCAATTCATGATTCATGATTCTTGATTCAATTCATAATTCATGATTCAAGATTTTATTCATGACTCATGATTCATGATTCATGATTTAATTCATGATTCAATTCATGATTCATGATTCATGATTCAATTCATGATTCAATTCATGATTCAATTCATGATTCATGATTCAATTCATGATTCATGAATCATGATTCATGATTCATGAATCATGATTCATAAATCATGATTCGATTCATGATTCATGATTCAATTTACTATTCATGATTTATGATTCAATTCATGATTGATGATTTGATTCAAGATTAATGATTCACGAATCATGATTCAATTCATAATTCATGATTCAAATCATAATTCATGATTCATTTCATTATTCATGATTCAATTCATGATTCATGATTCAATTTGTGATTCATGATTTAATTCATGATTCATGATTCAATTCATGATTCATGATTCAATTCATGATTCAAATCATAATTCATGATTCATTTCATTATTCATGATTCAATTCATGATTCATGATTCAATTTGTGATTCATGATTTAATTCATGATTCATGATTCAATATATGATTCAATTCATGATTCATGATCCATGATTCATGATTTAATTTATGATTCAATTCATGATTCATGATTCATGATTCAATTCATTATTCAATTTATGATTCATAATTCAATTCATGATTCATGAATCATGATTCAATTCATGATTCATGATTCATAAATCATGATTCGATTCATGATTCATGATTCAATTTACTATTCATGATTTATGATTCAATTCATGATTGATGATTTGATTCAAGATTAATGATTCACGAATCATGATTCAATTCATGATTCATGATTCAAATCATAATTCATGATTCATTTCATTATTCATGATTCAATTCATGATTCATGATTCAATTTGTGATTCATGATTTAATTCATGATTCATGATTCAATTCATGATTCATGATTCAATTCATGATTCATTATTCAATTCATGATTCATAAATCTTGATTCAATTCATGATTCAATTCATGATTCGATTCATGATTCATGATTCAATTCATGATTCAATTCATGATTCATGAATCATTATTCAATTCATGATTCATGATTCATTTCATGATTCATGATTCAATTCATGATTCAATTAATGATTCATGATTGAAATCATGATTTATGATTCAATTCATGATTCAATTCATGATTCATGATTCATTTCATGATTCATGATTCAATTCATGATTCATGATTTAATTCATGATTTAATTCATGATTCATGATTCATGATTCATGATTCAAATCATGATTTATGATTCAATTCATGATTCATGATTCAATTCATGATTCGAGTTTCAATTCATGATTCATGATTCATGATTCAATTCATGATTCATGATTCATTATTTGATTCATGATTCATGATTCAAATCATGATTCTTGATTCCTGATTCCTGATTCAATTCATGATTCATGATTCAATTAATGATTCATGATTCAATTCATGATTCATTTCATGATTCATGATTCATGATTCAATTCATAATTCATGATTCAAGATTCAATTCATGACTCATGATTCATGATTCATGATTTAATTCATGATTCAATTAATGATTCATGATTCATGATTCAATTCATGATTCAATTCATGATTCATGAATCATGATTCAATTCATGATTCATGATTTAATTTATGATTCATGATTCATGATTTAATTCATGATTCATGATTCAATTCATGATTTATGATTTATGATTCAATTCATGATTTATGATTTGATTCAAGATTCATGATTCATGAATCATGATTTGATTCATGATTCATGAATCATGATTCGATTCATGATTCATGATTCATGATTCAATTCATGATTCATGATTCAATATATGATTCAATTCATGATTCATGATTCAAATCATAATTCATGACTCATGATTCAATTCATGATTCATGATTCAATTCATGATTCATGATTCATGATTTAATTCATGATTCATGATTCATTATTCAATTCATGATTCATGATTCATGATTCAATTCATGATTCCTGATTCATAAATCATGATTCGTGATTCATTATTCGATTTATGATTCATGATTCAATTCATGATTCCTGATTCAATTCATGATTCATGATTCAATTCATGATTCATGATTCGATTTGTGATTCAATTCATGATTCATGATTCATTTCATGATTCATGATTCATGATTCAATTCATGACTCATGATTCATGATTCAATTCATGATTCAGTTTATGATGCATAATTCAATTCATGATTCATGATTCATGATTCATGATTCAATTCTTGATTCATGAATCAATTCATGATTCATGATTCAATATATCATTCAATTCATGATATATGATTCAAATCATGATTCATGATTCAATTCATGATTCATGATTCAATTCATGATTCGAGTTTCAATTCGTGATTCATGATTCATGATTCAATTCATGATTCATGATTCATTATTTGATTCATGATTCATGATTCAAATCATGATTCTTGATTCCTGATTCCTGATTACTGATTCAATTCATGATTCATGATTCAATTAATGATTCATGATTCAATTCATGATTCAATTCATGATTCATGATTCATGATTCAATTCATAATTCATGATTCAAGATTCAATTCATGACTCATGATTCATGATTCATGATTTAATTCATGATTCAATTCATGATTCATTATTCAATTCATGACTCAATTCATGATTCATGATTCAATTCATGATTCATGAATCATGATTCATGATTCATGAATCATGATTCATGAATCATGATTCAATTCATGATTCATGATTTAAATTATGATTCATGATTCATGATTTAATTCGTGATTCATGATTCAATTCATGATTTATGATTTGATTCAAGATTCATGATTCATGAATCATGATTTGATTCATGATTCATGAATCATGATTCGATTCATGATTCATGATTCATGATTTAATTCATGATTCATGATTCAATATATGATTCAATTCATGATTCATGATTGAAATCATAATTCATGGCTCATGATTCAATTCATGATTCATGATTCAATTCATGATTCATGATTCAATTCATGATTCATGATTTAATTCATGATTCATGATTCATTATTCAATTCATGATTCATGATTCATGATTCAATTCATGATTCCTGATTCATAAATCATGATTCATGATTCATTATTCGATTTATGATTCATGATTCAATTCATGATTCCTGATTCAATTCATGATTCATGATTCAATTCATGATTCATGATTCGATTTGTGATTCAATTCATGATTCATGATTCAATTCATGATTCAATTCATGACTCATGATTCATGATTCATGATTAATGATTCAATTCATGATTCATGATTCATGATTCATTTCATGATTCATGATTCATGATTCAATTCATGACTCATGATTCATGATTCAATTCATGATTCAGTTTATGATGCATAATTCAATTCGTGATTCATGAATCATGATTCGATGCATGATTCATGATTCATTAGTCATGATTCGATTCATGATTCATGATTCATGATTAAATTCATGATTCAATTCATGATTCATGATTTATGATTCAATTCATGATTTATGATCTGATTCAAGATTCATGATTCATGAATCATGATTTGATTCATGATTCATGAATCATGATTTGATTCATGATTCATGATTCAATACATGATTCATGATTCAATTCATAATTCATGATTCAATATATGATTCAATTCATGATTCATGATTCAAATCATAATTCATGTTTCATGATTCAATTCATTATTCATGATTCAATTCATGATTCAATTCATGATACATGATTCATGATTCAATTCATGATTCATGATTCAATTCATGATTCATGATTCAATTCATGATTCATGTTTCATGATTCAATTCATGATTCATGATTCATTATTTGATTCATGATTCATGATTCAATTCATGATTCCTGATTCATAAATCATGATTCATGATTCATGATTCAATGCATGATTTAATTCATGATTCATGATTTATGATTCATGATTTAATTCATGATTCATTTCATGATTCATGATTCATGATTCAATTCACGATTCATGATTCAATTCATGATTCATGATTCAATTCATGATTCAAATCATGAATCAAGATTTGACTCATGATTAATGATTCACTTCATGATTCATAATTCATTATTTGATTCATGATTCATGATTCATGGTTTAATTCATGATTAATGATTCATGATTCAATTCATGAATCATAATTCAATTCATGATTCATGATTCATTTCATGATTTATGATTCAATTCCTGATTTAATTCATGATTCATGATTCAATTCATGATTCATGATTAAATTCATGATTCATGATTTAATTCATTATTCATGATTCAATATATGATTCAATTCATCCATCATGATTCAAATCATGGTTAATGATTCATGATTCAATTCATGATTCATGAATCAATTCATGATTCATGATTCAATTCATGATTCATGATTCAATTCACGATTCAATTCATGATTCATGATTCATGATTTAATTCATGATTCAATTCATGATTCATGATTCAATATATGAGTCAATTCATGATTCAAATCATGATTCATGAGTCATGATTCAATTCATGATTCAATTCATAATTTATGATTCATGATTAAATTCATTAAACATGATTCATTATTTGATTCATGATTCATGTTTCATGATTTAATTCATGTTTCCTGATTCATGATTCATGATTCAATTCATGATTCATGATTCAATTCATGATTCTTGATTCAAATTTATGATTCAATTCATGATTCATGATTCATGATTCAATTCATGATTCAATTCATGATTCAATTCATGATTCATGATTCAATTCATGATTCATGATTCATGATTCAATTCATGACTCATGATTCATGATTCATGATTAAATTCATGATTCATGATTCAATTCATGATTCATGACTCATGATTCCATTCATGATTCATGACTCAATTCATGATTCATGATTCAATTCATGATTTATGATTCATTATTTGATTAATGATTCGTGATTCATGATTCATGACTCATGATTCAATTCATGATTCTTGATTCTTGATTCAATTCATGATTCATGATTCAATTCATGATTCATGATTCAATTCATGATTCCTGATTCATAAATCATGATTCATGATTCATTATTCAATTCATGATTCATGATTCAATTCATGATTCCTGATTCATAAATCATGATTCATGATTCATTATTCGATTTATGATTCATGATTCAATTCATGATTCCTGATTCAATTCATGATTCATGATTCAATTCATGATTCATGATTCAATTTGTGATTCAATTCATGATTCATGATTCAATTCATGATCCATGATTCATGATTCATGATTCATGATTAATGATTCAATTCATGATTCATGATTCATTTCATGATTCATGATTCATGATTCAATTCATGACTCATGATTCATGATTCATGATTCAATTCATGATTCAGTTTATGATGCATAATTCAATTTGTGATTCATGAATCATGATTCGATTCATGATTCATGATTCATGAATCATGATTCGATTCATGATTCATGATTCATGATTAAATTCATGATTTAATTCATGATTCATGATTTATGATTCAATTCATGATTTATGATCTGATTCAAGATTCATGATTCATGAATCATGATTTGATTCATGATTCATGAATCATGATTCGATTCATGATTCATGATTCAATACATGATTCATGATTCAATTCATAATTCATGATTCAATATATGATTCAATTCATGATTCATGATTCAAATCATAATTCATGTTTCATGATTCAATTCATTATTCATGATTCAATTCATGATTCATGATTCAATTCATGATACATGATTCATGATTCAATTCATGATTCATGATTCAATTCATGATTCATGATTCAATTCATGATTCATGTTTGATGATTCAATTCATGATTCATTATTCGATTCATGATTCATGATTCAATTCATGATTCATGTTTCATGATTCAATTCATGATTCATTATTCGATTCATGATTCATGATTCAATTCATGATTCCTGATTCATAAATCATGATTCATGATTCAATTCATGATTTAATTCATGATTCATGATTTATGATTCATGATTCAATTCATGATTCATTTCATGATTCAAATCATGAATCAAGATTTGACTCATGATTAATGATTCACTTCATGATTCATAATTCATTATTTGATTCATGATTCATGATTCATGATTTAACTCATGATTCCTGATTCATGATTCATGATTCAATTCATGAATCATAATTGAATTCATGATTCATGATTCATTTCATGATTTATGATTCAATTCCTGATTTAATTCATGATTCATGATTCAATTCATGATTCATGATTCATGATTCAATTCATGATTCATGATTTAATTCATTATTCATGATTCAATATATGATTCGATTCATCCATCATGATTCAAATCATGGTTAATGATTCATGATTCAATTCATGATTCATGAATCAATTCATGATTCATGATTCAATTCAAGATTCATGATTCAATTCACGATTCAATTCATGATTCATGATTCATGATTTAATTCATGATTCAATTCATGATTCATGATTCAATTCATGATTCATGATTCAATATATGAGTCAATTCATGATTCAAATCATGATTCATGATTCAATTCATGATTCAATTCATAATTCATGATTCATGATTCAATTCATTAAACATGATTCATTATTTGATTCATGATTCATGTTTCATGATTCAATTCATGATTCATGATTCAATTCATGATTCTTGATTCAAATTTATGATTCAATTTATGATTCATGATTCATGATTCAATTCATGATTCAATTCATGATTCAATTCATGATTCATGATTCATTATTCAATTCATGACTCATGATTCATGATTCATGATTCAATTCATGATTCATGACTCATGATTCAAATCATGATTTCAAATTCATGATTCATGATTAAAAATTCAATTCATAATTCATGATTCATGATTCAATTCATTAAACATGATTCATTATTTGATTCATGATTCATGATTCATGATTCAATTCATGATTCATGATTCAATTCCTGATTCCTGTTTTAAATTTATGATTCAATTTATGATTCATATTTCATGATTCAATTCATGATTCAATTCATGATTCAATTCATGATTCATGATTCAATTCATGACTCATGATTCATGATTCATGATTCAATTCATGATTCATGACTCATGATTCAAATCATGATTCATGACTCATGATTCAAATCATGATTCATGATTCCATTCATGATTCATGATTCAATTCATGATTCATGATTCAATTCATGATTTATGATTCATTATTTGATTAATGATTCATGATTCATGATTCAATTCATGATTCATGATTCAATTCATGATTCATGATTCAATTCATGATTCATGATTCAATTCATGATTCATGATTCGTTATTTGATTCATGATTCATGTTTCATGATTCAATTCATGTTTCCTGATTCATGATTCATGATTCAATTCAAGATTCTTGATTCAATTTTATGATTCAATTCATGATTCATGATTCATGATTCAATTCATGATTTATGATTCATGATTCATTTCATGATTCATGATTCAGGATTCAATTCATGATTCCTGATTCATGATTTATGATTTATGATTTAATTCATGATTCATGATTCAATTCATGATTCATGATTCAATTCATCATTCATGATTCAATTCATGATTCAAATTATGATTCATGATTCATGATTCAATTCATGATTCAAATACATGATTCATGATTCAAGATTCAATTTGTGATTCAGTTCATGATTCATGATTCAATTCATGATTCATGACTCATGATTCAATTCATGACTCATGATTCATGATTCAATTAATGACTCATGATTCATGATTCAATTCATGATTCATGATTCATGATTCAATTCATGATTCAATTCTAGATTCATGATTCAATTCATGATTCATGATTCATGATTCAATTCATGATTCATGATCCATGATTCAATTCATGACTCATGATTCATGATTCATTTCATTATTCAATTTATGATTCATAATTCAATTCATGATTCATGAATCATGATTCAATTCATGATTCATGATTCATAAATCATGATTCAATTCATGATTCATGATTCAATTTACTATTCATGATTTATGATTCAATTCATGATTGATGATTTGATTCAAGATTAATGATTCATGAATCATAATTCAATTCATGATTCATGATTCAAATCATAATTCATGATTCATTTCATTATTCATGATTCAATTCGTGATTCATTATTTAATTCATGATTCATGATTCAATTCATTATTCATGATTCAAATCATGATTCATGATTCAATTCATGATTCATGATTCATAAATCTTGATTCAATTCATGCTTCAATTCATGATTCAATTCATGATTCGATTCATGATTCATGATTCAATTCATGATTCAATTCATGATTCATGATTCGATTCATGATTCATGATTCAATTCATGATTCGATTCATGATTCATGATTCAATTCATGATTCAATTCATGATTCATGATTCGATTCATGATTCATGATTCGATTCATGATTCATGAATCATTATTCAATTCATGATTCATGATTCATTTCATGATTCATGATTCATGATTCAATTCATGATTCAAATAATGATTCATGATTGAAATCATGATTTATGATTCAATTCATGATTCAATTCATGATTCATGATTCATGATTCATTTCATGATTCATGATTCAATTCATGATTCATGATTCATGATTTAATTCATGATTCAATTCATGATTCATGATTCATGATTCATGATTCAATTCTTGATTCATGAATCAATTCATGATTCATGATTCAATATATCATTGAATTCATGATATATGATTCAAATCATGATTCATGATTCAATTCATGATTCATGATTCAATTCATGATTCGAGTTTCAATTCGTGATTCATGATTCATGATTCAATTCATGATTCATGATTCATTATTTGATTCATGATTCATGATTCAAATCATGATTCTTGATTCCTGATTCCTGATTCCTGATTCAATTCATGATTCATGATTCAATTAATTATTCATGATTCAATTCATGATTCAATTCATGATTCATGATTCATGATTCAATTCATAATTCATGATTCAAGATTCAATTCATGACTCATGATTCATGATTCATGATTTAATTCATGATTCAAATCATGAATTATGATTCAATTCATGATTCTGATTCAATTCATGATTCGAGTATCAATTTGTGATTCATGATTCATGATTCAATTCATGATTCATGATTCATTATTTGATTCATGATTCATGATTCAAATCATGATTCTGATTCCTGATTCGAGTTTCAATTCGTGATTCATGATTCATGATTCAATTCATGATTCATGATTCATTATTTGATTCATGATTCATGATTCAAATCATGATTCTTGATTCCTGATTCCTGATTCCTGATTCAATTCATGCTTCATGATTCAATTAATGATTCATGATTCAATTCATGATTCAATTCATGATTCATGATTCTTGATTCAATTCATAATTCATGAGTCAAGATTTTATTCATGACTCATGATTCATGATTCATGATTTAATTCATGATTCAATTCATGATTCATGATTCATGATTCAATTCATGATTCAATTCATGATTCATGATTCAATTCATGATTCATGAATCATGATTCATGATTCATGAATCATGATTCATGATTCATGAATCATGATTCATGAATCATGATTCATTCATGATTCATGATTTAATTATGATTCATGATTCATGATTTAATTCATGATTCATGATTCAATTCATGATACATGATTCATGATTCAATTCATGATTCATGATTCAATTCATGATTCATGATTCAATTCATGATACATGATTCATGATTCAATTCATGATTCATGATTCATTATTCGAATCATGATTCATGATTCAATTCATGATTCCTGATTCATAAATCAAGATTCATGATTCAATTCATGATTCATGATTCAATTCATGATTTATGATTCATGATTCAATTCATGATTCATGATTCAGGATTCAATTCATGATTCCTGATTCATGATTTATGATTCAATTCGTGATTCATGATTCAATTCATGATTCATGATTCAATTCATCATTCATGATTCATGATTCAATTCATGATTCAAATACATGATTCATGATTCAATTCATGATTCAAATACATGATTCATGATTCATGATTCAATTTGTGATTCAATTCATGATTCATGATTCAATTCATGATTCATGACTCATGATTCAATTCATGACTCATGATTCATGATTCAATTCATGACTCATGATTCATGATTCAATTCATGATTCATGATTCATGATTCAATTCATGATTCAATTCTAGATTCATGATTCAATTCATGATTCATGATTCATGATTCAATTCATGATTCATGATCCATGATTCAATTCATGACTCATGATTCATGATTCATGATTTAATTTATGATTCAATTCATGATTCATGATTCATGATTCAATTCATTATTCAATTTATGATTCATAATTCAATTCATGATTCATGAATCATGATTCAATTCATGATTCATGATTCATAAATCATGATTCGATTCATGATTCATGATTCAATTTACTATTCATGATTTATGATTCAATTCATGATTGATGATTTGATTCAAGATTAATGATTCATGAATCATGATTCAATTCATGATTCATGATTCAAATCATAATTCATGATTCATTTCATTATTCATGATTCAATTCATGATTCATGATTCAATTTGTGATTCATGATTTAATTCATGATTCATGATTCAATTCATGATTCATGATTCAATTCATGATTCATGATTCAATTCATGATTCATGATTCATAAATCTTGATTCAATTCATGATTCAATTCATGATTCGATTCATGATTCATGATTCAATTCATGATTCATGATTCGATTCATGATTCATGAATCATTATTCAATTCATGATTCATGATTCATTTCATGATTCATGATTCATGATTCAATTCATGATTCAATTAATGATTCATGATTGAAATCATGATTTATGATCCAATTCATGATTCAATTCATGATTTCATGATTCATGATTCATTTCATGATTCATGATTCAATTCATGATTCATGATTCATGATTTAATTCATGATTCAATTCATGATTCATGATTCATGATTCAATTCTTGATTCATGAATCAATTCATGATTCATGATTCAATTCATGATATGAGTTTCAATTCGTGATTCATGATTCATAATTCAATTCATGATTCATGATTCATTATTTGATTCATGATTCATGATTCAAATCATGATTCTTGATTCCTGATTCCTGATTCGAGTTTCAATTCGTGATTCATGATTCATGATTCAATTCATGATTCATGATTCATTATTTGATTCATGATTCATGATTCAAATCATGATTCTTGATTCCTGATTCCTGATTCCTGATTCCTGATTCAATTCATGCTTCATGATTCAATTAATGATTCATGATTCAATTCATGATTCAATTCATGATTCATGATTCTTGATTCAATTCATAATTCATGATTCAAGATTTTATTCATGACTCATGATTCATGATTTAATTCATGATTCAATTCATGATTCATGATTCAATTCATGATTCATGAATCATGATTCATGATTCATGAATCATGATTCATGATTCATGAATCATGATTCATGAATCATGATTCAATTCATGATTCATGATTTAATTTATGATTCATGATTCATGATTTAATTCATGATCCATGATTCAATTCATGATTTATGATTTATGATTCAATTCATGATTTATGATTTGATTCAAGATTCATGATTCATGAATCATGATTTGATTCATGATTCATGAATCATGATTCGATTCATGATTCATGATTCATGATTCAATTCATGATTCATGATTCAATATATGATTCAATTCATGATTCATGATCCATGATTCATGATTTAATTTATGATTCAATTCATGATTCATGATTCATGATTCAATTCATTATTCAATTTATGATTCATAATTCAATTCATGATTCATGAATCATGATTCAATTCATGATTCATGATTCATAAATCATGATTCGATTCATGATTCATGATTCAATTTACTATTCATGATTTATGATTCAATTCATGATTGATGATTTGATTCAAGATTAATGATTCACGAATCATAATTCAATTCATGATTCATGATTCAAATCATAATTCATGATTCATTTCATTATTCATGATTCAATTCATGATTCATGATTCAATTTGTGATTCATGATTTAATTCATGATTCATGATTCAATTCATGATTCATGATTCAATTCATGATTCATGATTCAATTCATGATTCATAAATCTTGATTCAATTCATGATTCAATTCATGATTCGATTCATGATTCATGATTCAATTCATGATTCAATTCATGATTCATGATTTGATTCATGATTCATGAATCATTATTCAATTCATGATTCATGATTCATTTCATGATTCATGATTCAATTCATATTCAATTAATGATTCATGATTGAAATCATGATTTATGATTCAATTCATGATTCATGATTCATTTCATGATTCATGATTCAATTCATGATTCATGATTCATGATTTAATTCATGATTTAATTCATGATTCATGATTCATGATTCCTGATTCAATTCATGATTCATGATTCAATTAATGATTCATGATTCAATTCATGATTCATGATTCATGATTCAATTCATAATTCATGATTTAAGATTCAATTCATGACTCATGATTCATGATTCATGATTTAATTCATGATTCAATTAATGATTCATGATTCATTGATTCAATTCATGATTCAATTCATGATTCATGATTCAATCATGATTCATGATTCAATTCATGATTCATGATTCAATTCATGATACATGATTCATGATTCAATTCATGATTCATGATTCATTATTCGAATCATGATTCATGATTCAATTCATGATTCCTGATTCATAAATCAAGATTCATGATTCAATTCATGATTCATGATTCAATTCATGATTTATGATTCATGATTCAATTCATGATTCATGATTCAGGATTCAATTCATGATTCCTGATTCATGATTTATGATTCAATTCGTGATTCATGATTCAATTCATGATTCATGATTCAATTCATCATTCATGATTCATGATTCAATTCATGATTCAAATACATGTTCATGATTCAATTCATGATTCAAATACATGATTCATGATTCATGATTCAATTTGTGATTCATTCATGATTCATGATTCAATTCATGATTCATGACTCATGATTCAATTCATGACTCATGATTCATGATTCAATTCATGACTCATGATTCATGATTCAATTCATGATTCATGATTCATGATTCAATTCATGATTCAATTCTAGATTCATGATTCAATTCATGATTCATGATTCATGATTCAATTCATGATTCATGATCCATGATTCAATTCATGACTCATGATTCATGATTCATGATTTAATTTATGATTCAATTCATGATTCATGATTCATGATTCAATTCATTATTCAATTTATGATTCATAATTCAATA